>NW_028292576.1:1894994-2194994 GCF_029948245.1 Actinia tenebrosa
ACTTGCTATCAAAGCCTTTTTGGCATTTGCTGCCCTATACGTTCATTATCCGTCCAGCTGAATAGTTCCATTCCGCCTTAGCTCGGATATATAATATATAAATTATGAAACGTCTAAATATTCAAATACCTAAAGCAGGAATCATGTAGACTCCCTTAAGCGTAGATAATCAGCCTTTGAATAATGCTTACCAGGAATACGCTAGAAAACGTTGAAAAACATTTGGAATAGATGTGAAGCATGAAAATTGCAAAGTTAAGATTGAACTTTGAGCTATAATTGACGGACAAACAAAGCTAGTCAAACCTTTAGTGCTTCAAATCTCGTAGAATTCAATTCTCTGGACATATTTTTGTGAACTGAACCAAATTGAAAAATTGTCATTGTCATTATCGTTTGGATTTGATCATTTTCAATCAAAGGTCAAAAAATTAAAATCTTGATCGACACTCATTAAGCCTAAGAGATTAGTTTTCACTAGGTTTGTTTAGCTAGAAAGCATTCTGAAAACCTGTGAGAAATTAAAAATCCTTTCCTTATGTTATATAGAATGCACTTAATACAACTATGGTCAGGATAAGCTTACTAAGAAAAAAAATATTAAAATTAAAATAAATATTTAAAAATCCACACTGCAAAGCCGATTGATGGCTGTTTACTGATGTCAGGCGTTTCCCATTGGTGGATCTTGACAATAGGCTTTAACGACAAACCGTACAAGATTGAAAAATCAGAATTTTATATTAAAGTGAAGCAAAACAAATTGATCAGTAATCTCCCTTAAGGTGACTGCCTACTTTTGAACGTTTGATTTGAGTTCACTATATGTGTGCGCTCAAAAACCGCTGATCTACGAGATTTTATTGAAGATGCTCGTTTTGAGCTTCAACAGGGCAAAACCCTCAAATCTTGCACAGGACTTTCTTTTTTTTTTATAATAGCTCATTCGAAAAAACTCCTAAAAATTTAGGTTACATCAACATTTTAGAAAAATTTTATATCTCTAACACATGAAAAATATAGATTTTTGTAGGGATTTTTGTTCGACTTTATGAGATCCTTTTAAGAGCACCGAAGCTACAAAATATGACAAATCAATGTAGCTCTTTGTCTTTTTGTCAAAAAAATATCTATGTATTATTGTAGAATGATTGACTAGCCGTCATTCGTGCAATCATATAGTCTGCAAATAACTATTATCTTATGAATCTCAATTTTTTTCTAGTCACTTCCGGTGGCGCAAGTTTTGCTCCAAAATCTCGTGCGTAGGCTTCTATTAAATGCTGATTATCTCAAAAACAAGCTCGAGACACCCAATTTTCTGTCCAGATTTGGAATCAGCATTAAACTTCAATACAGAATATCGACGTTTAAAAAAACCATAACATGGATTATGAACCACAGAAATATCATACACTAACACTTCAAATTTCAATGAATTCGTGAGACTTGACATTGTATTACGGTCAAGAGTTGAGGTTGAAATCGCTTGCGCATGCTTGATCAATACATCTTAGTTCGAAATGTCAATCATCGTGCGTTAACGAAATGTTGATGGCACTAAAAAAGGAAGATAATTTCCTTGTTTTCCACTGTGCCTCTTGGCGAAGAGCATGGAACTTATATTACTCAGTTTAGTTATTTTTTTCCTTTAAGAAGTAAAAAAGAAAATAAAAATAAAAATTGGTCACTAAAATGAAACGAATCCCTCTAGGAATTAAGGTCGATCCTAGTTTTAACGAGTCCATGTGCTTTTGAATAGTAATAGTAAAACTAATAATCACAGCTTCTTTGCGCATTGATATTGGCGTCCATTCCTGTCACTGCCGCAAAGTCTGAGAACTATGATCAAGATCGCCGCCGCAAGTCAAAATCCACTGCGTCTAGCTGTCACTCTGTATTTTATTAGCTATAGCACTTTTAACTTTGTGACCAAAAAAATCATAAATTTTGAATTTTAGCTATAATAATAGCTTCAATTATCAGTTAATTTTCAGTCGCAAGGAAGCTGAAATTTTTCGCGACGGTCACGACCTCGTCGCTATGATCAGCTATATTTCAAAAATCTGTTATTAGGTGGACAAAAACAGCGGTAACAACGTCTCCAGTTCCCACTTATGAGTTCTTCTGGCGCGCTTGCCTCCAACAAAGATCGAAAACAAATTTAAAAGCCCTAGTTTATTTTAGAACTCAGGCTTCATTATATTTAAGAGGTCAGTGCAGCAATTTACCGATGGTGCAAAGTTATTAGACTGAATAAAATGCTTGGTCCCTCTCAAAAAACGAAGGTCTCCGTTTGTATCTATGCCAAGAACCAGCCTTTTCTGTTCGCATTTATTAGCGAACTGTGGCCCAAAAAAGCCCCTCTTGCCAGCATATCTCAATCCTTTATCTGAAAGCGAGGAATGTCTGTGTTGCGCATGTGCATTTCTACCAAGACCGCCATGAAAATCATTGCCTCAATTCAATTGGTTCCAATATAATAGGAAATCTTTGAAAGACTTTGCTTTTGTAATATCCGGATTTGCGCTTTGTACGCAGCTTGTTCAATGTATTACTTAGCGGAAATACTAAATTGGTTTTACGCCAAAACAGTCGAATATGTAGACGACCGTTAAGGAATTTTGACAAAGAAATATTGGGCAATCTAGTGTTCAAGTGTTTCAAATGTCAAACGATAAAGGTGTTTTACACCACAAACGTCAGTATTTCCAAAGGATATCGAGACTGAATTAAGCTTCCTTCCTTCACAGTGGTTCATTTATCGTCGAGGTATAAAATTCCCTCTCTTCACATTGTGCATGTCTTAATACTAAAGGCGGCTAAAACCTTTAGACTGAGTAAACAGGAAAATTAAGAACATTTAGTACTTTTAAAAGAGAAAATCAAAGGAAAAGAAAAAGAAGAAATTAAATAATTGTTCATGATTATCGTATCTATTCATGAAAAGAAAGTTAATGACCGATTCATTAGTTCTCTTACTAGTACAAACAATGTTAAGTTTTTAATGGATGGTAGTTCTACTATCAGTTATCACAAATGGTAGTAGTCTAAAGCATGGGATTCAAAGATAGTCTTCTCAGAATCAAATTGGAATATTCCTCAATCGAATAAGACCCCTCTAAAAGTCAGCCAGATTTCCGATCATTGCTTACTCCATGATGGTCTTTGCAATGATAATTCCCAAAAACAAATCGAAGGAGTATGCAAAATCCTCTTGATGATTTTATTGTATTAATTGCTATATCCAAAATGAGAGAAAAATAATAATACGATCGAGAAGTTTTCCTGACTGACGGAGATCAATGAAAAACTTAAACAAAGTAAAAGGGTCACTTGAAAATCCCACAAAAAAGGTATCAAGTGGTGGGCGAGTTTGAACCATTTGAAAGCCTTAAAACAACTATTAAGTTTTCCCTTCCTGTTTAATGAATTAATTTTAATAATGGTTCATTAATAGTTAGTTCCTGTGAGATGTATCAATAGAGCGGCATTAGTTGTTCAAACACTCTTTGAGATTCGGCAAACTAGGTTTCGCTCGGCTTTTGCAATATCATCACACACACACACACAAAATGTTAAGAACTAGGCTAATAGCTCTTCAAATAGTGCACTGATCATGGGGCCATGAATCGACACGTCGCAGTCCTTGGGTCAATGCTTTTAAACTGATTGCGTCTCTCGTGTAAAGTGGCCTTTTATTTCTCTCCCTTTGATCACCTTCTGCCTGTTATATACCGACAAGTCAAAAATCCTTGGGTCAATGCTTTTAAACTGATTACGTCTCTCATGTAAAGTGGCATTCTCTCTTCCTTTGACCTTTTGCCTGGTATATACCGTTCCTGCAGGTTTTTTTCCCCCTCTCTCTCTCTTGTTTTCTTTTTCCTCTTTTGATCTGGTAATATCGTATGATTATCAGAATTAGAAAAATGTTTATAGAATTTAAAAATTTCATATACCTGTACTACCTAAAAGTGAACGTAAATCTCTCTAAAGCAGCCCATTATTACCGATCAACCAAGCAATTATTTTTAGTCGCCCACTCAAAGGTCACTGTTAAGAACGGTAGCCACAAGGGATTTGTACAAATGCAACAGGATGTCGTGTAGGCTCAGATTTCCAGCCGTCAGATTTCAGTTCCTCTAAGAAAAGATATCAATAAGCCAGATGAAAAGAAAAGAAAAAGAAACAGAGAGAAACAAACAAAATAAAGACAGATTTTCAAAACCCAATGCAAAAACCGAATCGCTCCTACTATAATACTCTGAACGAAAATGGGGATAAATAAACTCTTTTATAGTACACTCAACAAAATTACTCGACTCTGATTGGTCGAGAAGAGTACAATTATAGCGTTAATTGTACTCCGTAGGAGTACCAAATTAAGTCGCTATGGCAACGCGGCCAAAACAATGTCAAAACAATTATTTTCTATCATTTTGTACTTAAAAACATATGAATAAATTTTTAAAGCCGTAAGAACTAATCTGTTTTATACATTTCAGTTGCGCGATGGACTGAAAATCGGCCGCCAAATAGACAAAGATGAACGGCGTCGCTTCGCATTTTTTACTGAAATTTTGTTGAGTGAACTATAAACAAAAAATCGCAAGATCTTCTCGTACAATTTGGAATTAATAGACGCTCGTAATGTTTTGAAAGTTCTCAAATTGTACTCGAGATCGTGCGATTTCCTATACTAACTTACAAATATCAATCCGATCTATCGTCCTCCACATTTTTTCTGTTTTTAATTAGAAATCACAATTGAAACCTAACCCTAAACTTTGGTTTTTGGGTCTTTAATCGATACGTATCTTAATAGCTAGCAATGTATTTGACTAACGAAGCATTAAGTGGCCAATTAGCACGCATTTGATACGCTTTTTCAATGACGTATATTTTAGGCTAGTATTTAACAGCGGAAAAAGGTCTGACAGCTCAATCAGCGCTGCATCCTTCAAAGCTTCAAGTACATGCTATTGTTCTGTGGGAAAAGGTTTCGTAATCTGACGGAACTGAAAGGGTATTTAACTGTGTCATTTGAATTTGAAAAACGAAAAGTAACCGGTGCTGCAAACCTAGCTGATTGCACGAAAAATTTCTCACGGAGCGTTACATACAGGGAATACATAACTCTAACTTTGCCGAATAAATTTTTAGATCTGTTGTTGTTTGGGACATGAATCAAAAGGTAAGTAAATAAGCTGGGTAGTTGAATTTTTACCAGTATCAGATCATAACAAACTGTACCGTTTCGTAAGGGCCACGTCAATCTAACCGACTTGGACTCATTATACTAGAAATATATTGACTTTGACATCACCCTATTTTGATTATGGTTTTAGTTAGCAAGCTGTGGTATAGAAATATCTCACTTCCACAAGCTTGCAAGAAATGGCTCTTGTTACTATTACAATCTGAAATTTCTTGATCGCTTCACACACTTGCTCATATGAAAGATCGAAGCGACAATTATTTGCTCAATTATTCTTTGCTTTTTTCTTTGTTTAATTTCATGTTTATACTATGAATAGAAACACAGTAATTTAGTCTTTGTGAACTTTACCTCATAAGACGATGAAGCTTTCTAATCAACGTTTTGTCGTTACGTTTCTCCATTTCTGTTTCTTTTTTCTTTTTCCCAGTCTTTTCTATATTTTGCTTTTTGTGTTGTGTTGTTTTATTAATTTTTTCTTGCATTTTCTTTTAATCCAAATTTGATAAAAATTACGTAGTCTATAGTAACCAGCCAAGAAAATGTTGGAGCTAAAAGGTTTAAGAAGCGTATGATCTAATATGACTCAAACACTTGGTACAAGGGGGGAAACGTTGCCCACATGCAAATGATTTGTGTATTTATGTAATATCTAGAGAGTATCAAATGCATGGTATCAAAAACAATCCAGTTTAATAAAACTGAAATATTCTGTCTGTAACACGACAATGGAACCGATTTCTTGAAGTTAATTGCTCGTTAAACAGAAACATCCTGAGCTAATGAAAAAATGTTTGCCCCTGAAAATAATGCCTTTGAAGTTACTGCTTAGCAAAACCTTTAGCAAAAGTTTCATGTACTCGTAGGAGAGCCTTTTTATTCCCAGTCCATTTGGCCCCGGTCGAAGCCGTGTACATTGAGTAAGTGACGTACATGAATTTTAAAAATAGTAAATATTTCTGATTCTCAGTATGATTATATCGATCTATCAGCCATCGTGTCTCCAGCTCGGCTAGTCGACTCTTCAGTATTCCGTTCTTCAAATGTTTTGACTTAATTTCACGCTGAGACTTTGTTGTTTCCACACTGAGTCGATTGAACAACAGGTAAAGGAAAACGTATAGAGTTAATGATCGATGTACGAACCTACAAACTGCTAATTAGTTTCCATCATTAAACATTAATAGAGCCTCCCAAACGTCTTAAAAGAAACACAGGCAAATGTGATGCAAAATTTCTAGTTGTTTTAATAAAAGTACCAAATAGTTTATTGCGCTTGATCTTACAGTAGTTTTATCTTTGGAATTAGTTTTGGGTTTCTTTTTCGACCTTATTTGACAGCAGGAAATGCCACACAAGCCCCTGATGGAGAAAAGTACATTCAAGTTCGACCCCAGCTGTATTCAGTAATATTTTATTACTTAACAGATATATAGAAACCTTTATTTACACAGGGTTATCCAGTCAGATATACGAAAATGCAATCTGATATCAAAAGGAGCCCTAAAACAGATTGTACGTACACCCCATTAGACGATTGAATCAGAGTTTTCAACTTCAACATCATACTTTGGAATCATTACTTTTGGTATATCAAGTAAAAGCCCTGAAAACTATAGGAGAACAACTCGAATTCAATGGTCAATGAGGCTCGGAACGAGTGTCCTTAATAAAACATAATTTTTGACCCCTCTTTTTAATGTTTGAACCCATTAATTTTTTTCTTTGACCAAGCCTGAAATTTCACCTTAATTTGATTCTCAATAATGGAAGACAGATGGTTTAGCAACTGCTAGATCATAAACTAAACCTCATCTGCTAATATGTACCACGTAATCACCTATTTCTGTAATTTATTTTTCATAATGATCGGTGATGATCTCGGGATCAAATTGTATTTCAACTGCACGTCTAGCAGGTGGGATACAGAAATTTACAACGAGAAACACTAGTTGATAACTTTTTCTCCAAAAACAAAACAACAAGATACACCAAAGAGCAAACAGCAGAATATCAGTAACCATTACAAATGCCGCTCACCATATTATTGCCACACTATCAAACAAATATTTAGCTCGCTTTTCACATAAAAAGCAAGAACCGCTTTGGAACCTATATGACCTTTATACTGTTTTTTATTATTATCACTTTATGTCGTTTTTTTTTTTTTAGGAAAGAAAAGGTTTACGGGTTTATTAAGGTGCAAGAGCAAAAAAATGTAAAAATAAAAAGATTTCAATGCTTTAAATCACTTATTTCAAGAAGGAATATACATTAGCATTTTGTTCTTTAGTGTTTCAGTTATCGAATTATGCGGGAAGTTATCGAATAAAAGTGGTTAACTGTAAAAATGAAGGAAGTTCGCGGGCACTTTTTGTGCGAAGCCTTTGTACGCAGCACGCGCGCTCATCTTGATGACGTTATTCGAATGCCTCAACTTGAAAAATTCTAACCCTGACAGCAAATAATGATTGCAACTTCATTTGCATGCGAACTTCCGTAATGTCTCATCGTCAAATGGGATATAATTCAATAGAAAGAGGATAGAGACCGAAAAATATATTAAACATTTATTAACCAAACTTTCCATTCTATTAGCCAAAGGCTATGCTTTCAATGCAAATCACAGGTGATTTAGATATGATGGCCCGACTTTCCCGGCATTGTTAGCTGGATGTGGAACTATAGTTAGTCCCCCTCTACTCACTATGTTCAACTGATTGGTGCCAACCAATTCATTTTTGCTTGAATAGAAATGTTTACTTCTAGTACAACGTAAATGTTTTGTTTTGTTTTTCATTCGTATCTTTTTTCCCGAACATCATTTTACAAGGAAGTAATGCCAACATCTCTGTTTTTTAATTCATTTTGAGCTTATTACCATTATATTTACATAGCGAAACAAGACATCAAAAGTAACAACTGGTTAGGACAAAAACTAAGAATATATGTTGTAAATAGCAAATCTAGAGCCACAATTCTTTGCATCATACCTAATAGTGCTATTATATGAATTAAAAAACAACAACAACAACAACAACGAAACAAAACAAAACAAAAAAAAACGTGAAATAATGGGCTAGCCTGCAATGGAGTCTACTGTTACATGTTTTGCATGTTTCTAAGCCTTATCCTAAAATATTTGCAGATGAGAAAGCCATATGCCCTCCTGCTGTTGTTGTTAATGGCAGTGTTGGTGTGTTCATCAAGTGCCTACACATATTATAAAGTCAATGAAGTAGGAAAGTCAAGAACAGATGGATTTTTCTGTGGAGATCGAATCATTACAATATATGAAGCACTTTGTCTTAAGAGAAGAGTACGACGTAAGTAAAAAAGTTATTTTACTTAGAATTTGCTTATACTAGCGCAACCCAGCAAGCAAGGCCTGCAGTAGTGTATACAGTAGAAACCCGCGTTTAAGAACCTAGATTTTTTTTTTTTTTTTTTTTTTTAGTTAGCCTAAAAAGGTTCTTGTATAAATAGTGTTTACTGCAAAATTAAGCTATTTAGGTTCTTAAACAGGTTCTTATTTTCTTATATTCTCTTTTTGGTAGGTGTGCCTAAGTTTTCTCTAAATGACTACAATCTAAGCAAATACAATGACTATATGCACTTTAAAGCCGGCTACACTGTATATACAATTCAGTACTTTGATTTAAATTTTTTTAGCTTTGACTCTATTTGATTATAAAATAAGAACCTGCTTTTAGCTTTTAGGGGGTGTCGAAGAAAGGGGAATAGTAGTTTATCCTCTTTGTCATCGATAATGGCACCAGTCATGTTAACTCGAACTCTTTTTACAAGCTCAATCTCTATTTTCATTTACGAATTATTTCCAATCGCAAATTTGATGAAGGTCTTATTTAGTAGAGCCAGTGAGTGACTTAATGTTGTGATCTCGCCTTAGGTTCTCCTATTTTGAGCGGAGCCGACGCCAAAACTTTCATTCAAAAGAGATCAGCAACATATGGACAATACCATATAGTAGAAGAATGTTGTTCTGAAAGCTGCGCCTATGAGGAAGTACGGGAATACTGCTGACCAAGAAGACCGTAGCAGTAATAAGCAAGCGGTCTTAAATGGTTTGATTTTTTTCGATTATTTTATTAGATTATTTTATTGTATCAAGGCATGAGTTTGAATTGTTGAGGACAAGGGAATGCGGATCAAAATAAAAAGCGTATTTTGATTGGTCTAAAGATTACGTCAATTACTGGGCGACTTAAAATAACAGCTCACGTGACTCCTTAAAACTACCAGATATTTCTAAATACAGCGTTCCTGAAGTAAAATATGGATAATAGTGTATAAAGAATTAATAAATCATATCAATCATTAGCATCGTATAGTATAGCACGTATTATTTAGCAATTAGTCCTCGAGCCCAAATGGACCGAATGAGCTATCGACTCATAGGCCATAATGGCGAGAGGCCTAATTGTTCTAGTCAAATCCAACTGGTCGATCGATCAAATACGTAGATTTCAAAGCCGGCACTTCTCAGCCACTAGTAGGATATGACAAATAAATAAATAAAATAATAATGAGATTAACAGTGGATTCCACAGAGTGGGTCTTCTAATACTGGATTCCAATTGGGATTTAGAAGTTGATTTTTACGGTAGGAGAAAAAACCGGCGAACCCAGAAAACCCTCGAAGCACAGGAGAGAACGAACAAACAATTCTATTCACATACATATAACTTATAGCCTCAGAACGCAGAATTGATGATAGACTACTACTAGAGTTGGACTTGACTAAAACTATTTAGTTAAGACTATATATCAGACTGGTGTAAACAACAAAGATTACGTCACGATTGAAGACAATGACGTCACTTAGATGACGAAGTTAAGTACTAAGTCAGATAAAAGAATTGAAAGTGTGACGTAACTAAACGTCTTACAATTAGAGTTGTCATAGGACGTAATCAATAGCATAGTTAATCAGTCATTGATTATACATCATATTATGGTGTGTGCTATACTAAACGGAATACGGGATTACAACTCCCTATTACATATACACTTATTTCAATAAAGTTAGTCACCTGAAAAGCTATAAAGTTGAGGCCCCCAAGGATTATGGGTAGATTCATTTTACACGTTCAACCACTTGATAACTGTTCATGGACTTGCGAATCTTTTGCCGGTTACAGTCTCACCTCTTCTGAGCATCATCGAGCTGCAGTTTGTATCAAAAAAGCTTTGTATATATATGCTTTTTTGATATGAAAATTTTCCCATGATGCTCAGTGATCTCAGCTTTCTAGGTTTTTGGTGACTAGCTTTATTGAAATAAGTGTATAAGCATAAACCTATTTCAAAAGACATCATCGGTCGGAGACCTGAAATCTGAAATCATGCTGTGAGCTGTGGATTTACATATGAAGAAGAGTTATAACTGTCTTCTCTTTTTAGTTAGTAGTTCACAACTAGTTGTTATCTAAATATTCCATCAACTTTTAGCGATTACCTGCGCTGGCAAATTGTCTCAAATTTCAGATCTCTGGTCTCATATTATAATAGGTGGATAAAAACCAATGTTCATATTTTATCGCTTCATCTGGAAAAGGATTATACTCGCGGTTAAACTATAATGTTCGTTTGTTTTGTTCATTTACTTCATATCGGTTTGTTAAAAAATCGAACGATGGAAAAAATATCAAGTCATTTAAGAAAGGCTGCTGCTTTGGTTTTAGAATGCACTACGATGGATAAAAAGTGAAAATGATATCAAGTTATACTAAAGACTCCTATTTATATAAATAACGACTATTTAATTGTACATTGTTCAAGGAAACCTAAACAAGATTACTGCGTCATATATATTAAAACTATCAGTACTAATATGGAAAATATGTCTTTTGTATGTGTCGTTAATGCCATCGCACACCAGCTTACTACTACATCTTTCCTATATAGATGCCCTAAAATATATATATTTAGGCACTGTTCAAAAGCGGAGCTCCCAATAGCGCAGCGCGCTGATTCTAAAAATAGCCTAAAAATTCGGACAAACATTGCATTCTGTTTAACCGCTACGAGGATTATACGAACCGATTTCATTATGTTTACTTAAAGTTACAGTAATAACCCATGTAAACTAAGATCAACTGCGATCGGCTGTGAAAATTATCTGCTGAAAGTAAACTCGTAAGTTTGTTTGTCCGAATTTCGCCTTTGTCTTCGTTTTTATGACGTTACGTTACGTCATCGTGGCCTCCCGTGGGAGCGTTGGTGCCATTTAACGAAAGATATCTTATTTGCATCCATTGTAAACGGCACCACAATGGCCGCCATGTTTTTGTTTTTTGAATCTCTCGGGAATGCTTGAAACCAATCAATAGGTACATGGAGCTCAATTTGAATAAAACTGAAAGGTGAATAAAAGTGAAAGGTAAATAAAACTGAAAGGTGACGATAAAATCAGGGGGAAAATCTTCAATTATTTTTTTTTTCTAGATGAAGTTAATGATCCCAAGAACTGATAAGGTAAAAATTATTCGAAAGAGAGTTTTGACTGTAATAATTGTTAAATAGAAAGACAGATACCATTGTCAGCGAAGATGACGATGAGTGCATATGTCGATTATACGGCAAAGGCCCGGAAAGTGTCTCACACATCCTAGCGGGGTGTAACGCGCTTGCGCAAACGAAGTACCTTGCGCGACATAGATGCAGATATACTTATTTCAATGATATTTCGCTGAGAATCATGGGGAAATGTTTTATATTCAACAAGTAAAGCTTTTGACACAAACTGCAGCAGTTGAGAATGCTCAGAGGAGGTTAACTTTTGTAACTGGTAAAAGATCTCAAGTCCTTCAACAGTTATCAAGCGGTTGAAACATGTAAAATGTATCTATCCATGATCCTTGTCGGTCTCAGCATTGTAGCTTTTCAGGTGACTAACTTTATTGAAGTAAGTGTATGCATATTCTGAGATAAAGCGTGGAATACATATCCCGGGGAGATTCCATGTCACCGTTACTATGCATCAAATGTCTCATACCATCGACGTCCATACTGAACAACACAAGGAAAGGTTACAAGCTGAACAATGGTAATGTACTGAATCATTTGTTATGCATGGATGATATGAAGCTCTATGGGAAGAACGAGAAAGAATCGAGTCACCGCTACACTCTGTACGAATATTTAGTTCAAACACTGTAAGAGAGAAAGAACTTTCCTTGAAAGAATATGTCAGCAAAGATGAAATTCTATGTAACATTGAAAGGGATACCTTGAAAGAATCAGAAGAGACCAAGAAAGAATACCGACACCGCAGGCAGAACGAAAGACTTGAAAGATACAAAGGCAATCAAGCCTTTACACGGAAACTACATCAAGACGTGCGAGGACAAAATGGATAAGCCGCGGAAGAGCACTTGGCTCTGGCTAAAGAAAGGACACATTAAAATGGAGATGGAAGGACTACTCACTGCTACACAGGACCAAGCACTACCTACCAACTACTTGAGAAGTAAGTACAACAGTAGTGATTCATCGCTGTGCCGGCGATGTAAAGAAAAGACGGAAACTGTGGACCACTTTGTAGCTGATTGTAAAGTACTGGCAGGGAGAGAGTACAATTACAGACATGACAAAGTGGTGAGAACAATCCATTGGCACCTATGTATGTAGGAAACGCCAAATACAGTCCACTGCAGATAATTGGAGGGATCACGAACCAGAGAAAATGGTGGAAAACGAAAAGTGGGATTTTAATGTTTACACGGATAAGAAGATTGAAGCAAGAAGATAATAATTCTTAGGTCTTGTGAAAAGACTCGACTAGTACCAGGAAAAAACTTGTATAATCCTGAGGTTGAATAAAATATACTAGTAAAAATACACAGGTGATTATTGAAAATCTCACTCGCTGATTGGTCGAGAAACTCACACTATCACAAGATAATCACCTCCAGCGATAATCCAAAATAGCGGCCAGCCGCTTTGTTGCTGTTACCGGAAAAAATGTCTTTTATCTTTTTCCCCCCATTTTTTGAAAGAATCATCAGTGTACTTATACTAAAACAATCATTTGCCTAATCCTCAGTGAACCCGATATTCACTTCGCCTTCGGCGAATAATTGTTAAATAATAATAATAATAATAATAATAATAATAATAATAATAATAATAATGATGATAATGAATGAATGATGATGATGATGATGAATAATAAATAATGATAATGATAATAATAAAAAGATCTTAATAGAAATAGAAATATACTCGCTCCTAAAGCTACTAAAGTTCCAACGCTCAATATCTTAAGATAATGATAAACAAAAATAAAATGAAAAACTATAGGATTTAAAATAATAATAATCCCCCATATATATGAATGTTTGCCATTATTTTTATTATTTTTAAACATATATTATTAGGATTAGTTTTTACTAAATAGATTTTATGGTTGTACATTAGTAGATATATTTTCATTATAGTATATTTTATTATAGTTTTTCTTTTTCTCTTTTTTTAAATTTTATTTATTAATTTGTTGCAAATATATTTACATATTGTATATATAGATTTTGATTATATTCTTAAAAAAAAAAAAAGAAAAGTAATAGTAATAATAATAATAGTAGTGATAATAATAATAATAATGATGATGATGATGATGGTGATAATAATAAAGTAATGCGTTACATGTTGGCATGATCATGAGTAATGGTACGAAAGGAGCCTGAACACAGGATTTAAGCATGGCAGTCACGGCACTCAACCGAAAGATTGACCTCTCTGGATAAAAGGACTAAAAGGATTAAAAAATTATCATAGCTCGAACAGGTAGGACAGATATCCAACTGTGAAGTTAGGCAATACTGCGGGAAATAATTCAACCCTTTCCGCGCCTCACGTGATTTATTAACCTCACGCGCTAACAATCATCGGTCGAAGGAACAATCAATAGAAACCAAAACGTTAAACAAATGAAGTAACAAAAAAGCCAGTGCACTGTATACGGGCAAGGTCGCAGCTCTAAGAACATCTAACCCATTTGTGAATTGGGTGAGTACAATGAGGCGAGAAACAATATATACAAAACAATCGAATAAGTGGACAATGAAAAGTTTTTTGTTTTTTTTTGGGCCAATCATGACATTTCTATTCTACAGGGTTCGCCATTACTGGAGTTTGCCATAATTTAGATTATGCGCACCAAATTTCATTTCGATCCAGTTGTTTCAAGATTCACGCCCACAAAGCTTATGTTTTTTTTCTTCAATTAACAATATCATAGTTTTAGAATCTCAAATGTCGCATTTATACACACAATGTTTTGTATCCCTTACCCCCCTACCCCCTCCCCCCACACACACACATAAAAGCTTGAAATTTAAAAAATGAAAAAAATATGTTATACAAAATTCTCAGAGGGAAGATAAAAGAAAACAGGCCGGAGAACCGTTAGCAAAAGTCCTCTAAAAAGTAAAGAAAGATAAAAAATAAAAAATAAAAAAGAGAAAAAGAAAGAGAAAAAGAAAAAGAAAAAGAAAAAGAAAAAGAAAAAGAAAAAGAAAAAGAAAAAGAAAAAGAAAAAGAAAAAGAAAAAGAAAAAGAAAAAGAAAAAGACATATAAAATATGCTTTTAAAATTTTTTATGTCTATGCATGATTTTCTGGTTAACAATCATTTATTTAAGTTGCTGGATAATGTTCATAAACGTCGTTAAATAAATGCATGACGGTTTGTTTTGTACGGAAAAAAAAAAAAAAAAAAAAGCGGTAGCTCACTGACACCCTACTAGCAACCATATTTTTTCCACTCTCTTCTTTCAACTACCCTACGCGAAAGCCGCAAGGAATTAAATCATAAAACACAGAAGCTGTGACCGAAAGGCCTCCGGGGAAATGACATTGTTGGTACTTGATTGTTTTTATTCTAAACTCGTACGCATAGCGTAAGGTAAAGACTACAAATAGATAAATAACTTAGTAAATATGATATAACAAATAAGAAAAACTACGAAACATTAAACTGCAAAAACGACAATGAATGAGGGAAACGAATAACTTACATTTGTGTATGAAGGGACGAACTGCGGGCACCAACTAACTCAGTATTTGCATAGAGGGCGTATATAAGGCATACAAAAACTCCTAAGGGACTAGGCTAACAATAAACTAAAATACATAGAAAAAAAAAAAGCTATAGAACACTTATATAAACAGATCTAGGACAAAGAAAATTACACCAAAAACTCGTTATCGGCTATTCAGATCTAACAGACATGTTGTGTTCATTTAGTGAGATACACAGTCGATATGAACATAATCTCCCTCTACTAACTATGATATGATTGTCTTGAATCTCATAGCTGATCATAATTACGTGCGCTGCTTTTTGGCTAGAGAAGACGTATACATAACGGTAGTCACGTGGAATCACTTAAAAAATTAGGGAACCACGTTAAAATTTACATTAACCCCCATCAAAACACCGAATGAACGTGAAAACTACTTAGGGAGAAATATACAAAGATATAGGATATGTTCTCGAAAATTGGACTGATAAAAATGGAGGAAATTTGAAAAGTTGAATCGCATGAAAGTACAGCAGGAAGCCCACGCTGGTTAATTATTTTGTCTTATAATTGAAGGAAGCCAATTTTATTATTTTCGTTATTCGCGATTAGTGCAATTCAATGTGGAATTCTCTTGACAGTCAATGAATTTTACCATAAAAGCCTCCATGCTTTCTGTAGCTTCAATGTTCAATTAATGGAAATTCCAAGAGTTGTATCACAAGATACATCTAATTAATACTGATATCTCGTGTACCCAGCTTCTATGTTTAACCGATAATGATTTTGCAATTGGGTTTATGTTTTCTCAAATTTTAATAAACTCAAATTTATCTTCCTCTCACCTTTCAATTATGTGTCTTTGATATAACTTATATTGGATTTTGCCAACGATGTTTGGATAATTGAATCCTAGGTATACCTAGGTAACCAAATCAAAGTACAGAAATGCGTATTGTTCTGAAAACTGTTTTGTAGGTTTGGAGTCGCGGAGCCGGTTATACACCGCTGCGAATAATAAAAGGATCGGTTCGAATCAACGAATTTAGAGCACGATGATAAATTACATTGAAATCAAAGCCAATGTCTTCTAAAGACCCAAGAGTGCGAGCTTGGATGGTTGCCAGTCATTCTTAACGAACAAAGCACTCCAACAAAAGAAGCTTTCTTACATGGATGGCTTGCTGTTTGTATGACAAAGGCAACAAACGGGAAATAATAATTTCTCTGTGTCCCAAAGAGAAGAGGATTAAAACCAGTGGTAGTCCACAAATGCACAACATATTCATAAACTAATTTTTTTAGAAGTTTTATTGTATAATCTTTACGAAATTGAAAAGAACATTGTCATACATTGTCATATTTGCGCCGATTTGTAGTTCTGATAACACACCAGAGAGGACACCATAAATAAGTTCCCCTTTTCCTTCCTGCTAGCCATGTTCCAATAGACTTCAAAAGTCTAAGTGAATAACCCCCAACCAAATATTAAATACTATTACTATTTTATCTAGAAAAATATATAATCATTTATTTGCTCTATTACTTTTTATGTACAAATTTAAGAATATAGTGTGAGTTATTTATCTATATACGATTGTCCTATTACCAGGTCTGGTTAACTCCCAGGTCCAGCTGTCTTTACATGCTAATGATAGATACGCCTTCTATTGATTTCCTTAGCGTAAAGACGCCCAATTGCTTACATAAATGAACGCGGTCATCTTATTTCGTGCTTAGTTGACCTAGTAGTTGTATATAATGATTGTGTATTAGCCTCGACAATTGTGTAATATCTTTATGAAGGGTTTCAAAAGTCTGATCTTGTAGAAATTTCTCGAGCTGGCAACATCGTGCGTGGGTTGGCACATTGTAAAGTGGCGAAAACAAGTTTTGTATTTTCAAATGCACTTCCTAGGCCCGAGTAAATTGGTGGCTTACTGAGTGAATGAGAATGTAAACGTAATAGTTAATTCAGTTACAAAAATATTGCATCCCTTGACAGTTAAACTTCGAAAATCGACCAAAATGGCGATGAAATTTTGGAAGAATTGAAACTTATTTAATTTAAAAAGTATTTTTAATCAGTAAAAGATACTGACCTATTCAAAGAATATGTTGGCATACTTTAAACACCTTCCATGTGATCCAATCAAAAACTTTGGAATATTTCAAATGAAATGGCTTTGTTTTTCAGTATGAAAAACTTCAAAGACGTAAAAGTTATTACATGTTTCGATAAATGGTAGTGCGACCTTTACAGAACTATAACTAATCCTTGAAAAATAATTAAGTGCAAGTGCTTAATGAAACTCCTAAAGCCGGATAATGATTAAAAAAAACCGTGGGCAATTGTAACTTATATATCTTATATATGACTAGAATGGTCAACTGAAAAAAGTTGAAAGTAATTTTTAGCACTTTACAAAAGTTTTGGTTTTTGACAAAAACGTTCTTTTAAACTACAAATAATTTTGTTCAAATCGATGATTACGTTGTCCATTAACGGACATAAATTGTGAATTACCTCACTAACATATCATGTGCAAATAATTAAATTTTAAGAATAATGATAACTAATTTCTAAGTCCTAAGTGCATGGGATATCAAAGAAATTAAAAATGTGCTTACATTATATATATTCCAAAAATACAAAAGGGTGCACTAAGTTACTAAACTATAAATGATTTTTAGATATTGATTTTATGTTTCTAAGCTTTTTAACCCTACTTTTAACCCTGGTTTATTAATGAATTTTCTTTCGAAAGTCTTTGTATAGTGCAAAATGCACCAAATTTGAATTGATTTTTCAGCGCCATATTTAACAGCTACATTTTTCATTCCATGGCAATGAAGAGTATTTCTTGTATGTTATTCTCATAACTACTGATTTAGGCTCATCGAGCCGTAATAATTATTGAATCCCATTGGGTTTGTCCTAACCTGGACTGGACCTGGGTAAGGAACAATTTCTGGTAGTTCCATGAGTAATGAGTTGATATGGTTCTGCTGAAGAACGCTCATTCCACTGTGAGCCTAAAGAAGAAAATCAAAACAAACAAAAGTTTTAAAAATATCATTAATGAGCAACTACATATTTATTTTTTACTCTTAAATATGAAGTATCCGTAAAGCACAGCAAGGTAGGTAGGATTTTTGAAATGTTACGCAACGCGCAGTTCGATTCTTGCATTTACATATCTGACAAACAGGATTCTCACTTCACTGCTTAAAGAAATCACGGAATCGCGGAGCTTTGAAGTCAAAGAGCGTCAAGCAAAACCGCCAAAACGGGCGTGCAGTACATAAAGAACTTTATTGTCGATTGCTTTCTCATTCTTCAACAAATTAAATCCTCAACTTCTATACTTTACATAATAAAAATCAAACTCAGCTGGGAATTTCTATTGCTGTCATTTCTAGCGATTTGATTATTTTAACTCGATGCCTCTTGAACCATTCAAAGATAGCGAGTTAAACACTGGTGAACTTATGACGCATATGAAGTCAAGAATTCCTTGTAAATGGTCAATATATCAAGCTATGTAAACAAAATTAAAAGCACAGGTTGTGTTTTAGGTTATAAAGAGAATTTATTCGATACTTTTCGGCATGGGTTGTGCAATATCCTGTACAAACTAGGTGTGGCCTGCATGTAGATTTTGACCTCAGTTGGTCAAGAGTGAGCTTCAAGCGAGCAGATTTATTTGCATATAGTCTTTCTATTAGAGTTCCGCTTGACGAGCACTGCACAATGGAAAAATCAAAGATAATCACAAAAAAGCGAAAGAACTTTGAATCTCGGTGTTCTATATAAATAAATCTACAAATCCGTATTTAGCTCCAGTCCTGGCACGTGGCATAAGTTGGAGCACAAAAGCTTACCGAAGAAAATTGTTTCGTTCTGCCCGATGAATTTAGCACAGACCCAATTATTCATGTTAGTAAACTTCAAGATCAAAGTTTTAAAAGTTTTAAAATATCAATTACGAGCTACTAAATACCTTCGTGCAAATAAAATTCTGGTTTTTGAAAAGGTTTTTGACACTGTAACATGATAATTAAAGTAATTTATGATAATGGAGTATATAACTATCGTACTCTTAGTTTGGAAAGGGCTTATCAAATCACATTGGCTTTTGCAGTTAATTTCGCACTGTCAATTGTTGGACATAAACATCCTGGGGTTGCTCATGGAATAAGTTTGCTTCTTTTTAAGTCTGATATTTTCCAAAGTACTCTTACATACTTCCGTTCTTATGATTTGTCTACTCCCGACATTTTACTACTTATCAATTTGAAACAATACCTGTATTTTGTAGGCTTCTTGGAACCATCCAACTTGACGCATCAATCTTCGCTCCCTCTCGATTCTATGGCTTTCATTCAACACTTTCTGAAGGTGTCTGATGTACTCAATAGCAGTACGAAGTGTATCTACTTTGGAGAGCTTTTTGTTCATTGGTGTCGTTGGAACATGCTTTCTTAAGGTTGCGAACCCATCACTGACAAGCTTAACTCGATTCCTTTCTCTTTCATTTCGGCGTAGTATTGAAACATGCTCTTTTTTGATGCACTGCGGTGTGTTGCACTTGGCGCTGTGCTTGCTGTTCTTTTTACTAAAGCATGAGGAATGCTTATTTGGAGGCCGCGAATCCGTAGACCCGTTGGTTGATTGCGATGAGGCATTAGAAGCTGTAGACATTGGTGAGTCCAGCTGAATATCCAGGGAAGTCGGTGAGCTCAAAGGCGAGTACTCCGAACTTGAAGTAGGCGAAGGCGTTTCATCACAACTAAGCTCAGACAAATCAATATCACCGAGATTTGGCAACGGAAAGTTTTCTTCCAGTGATACTTCCATTTTGGAATGAGAGACCCTGCGACTTGGATGAATGTAAAGCTGTTTTCTCAACCACGTAAATGGTGCGTCGAGCTTGCCTCGCGCCTTACAATCCAAAAGTACTGCATCTACTCCCTCAATCGAGTGTCGCCCTACTAAGCACACTGAGACGCGTGGAGTACATAAAAAGATGTTAGTGCTTCCTTTGGGATTCACGGTAGACTGCTCAAGCTTTGAGAGGAGGAGCGAGCGAGACGGCTGGACAATGGATTCTAGGGTTGGTTAAGTGGCATAAAAGCGACCGACTTATTTGTATGGACTAATCTTAATGTCAAAGGAGTCATTTGTGTAGCGAGCTTTTTGCGTGGCGTTCGCGTGGCTAGAATTGTAATTAGCACTAAGAAACAATGACATAAAGCACTGTCACTGACCGCATTTAAGCCTTCGAGAAGGGTCAACACTGAACTTGCTTGATGGCAAAATTATCATCACGGGCCACTTTTTTAGAAAAGCAACGCTTTTAAATTGAAATAATGATTAGAATCCAAATAAAACACGATTCAGATTATTTGGGCACTTTCCAAAAAATACTACATTTATTTTTAAGCATAAAAGAATGTTATATTGAAGAAAAATCATTTAAGAGCAGTTTTGCAAAGAAGAGTGGTGGATAAAAATCAACTTGTAAAGAAATATTTGACTGACTGTTTTTTGCAGGAAAACGAAATTGCAATTCGATGACGCATTTTGAATGGTAAATGTACTTAATAGATAACAAGAAAGTTTAGAACTCAGTGCTCTCTGAAGGTCATTATCATGCAAATATCGTTAATATTTGTCCTTTTTAACGAATTAACCAAGTTATCTTACGAATCAACACGAACACTCAACCCAAAAAAGCAAGCATAAACATTTGCTGCAAAGTTTTGGTATTTTACCTTTAGATGCGCAAGTTTGTGTAGGGATGCAGAATAAATACAATAAGAAAGAAGTCAATGTGTGCCTTAAATTCCTGTGTGTGGATTGTCAAATTACACTAAAAGAACAACCAACAATAAAATATTTGATTTTCTAAAGACCAAATACCATTAAGATTGTAATTTAAAAAAGGAGTAAAAACAACTACTTTGGCAAACTCAATCTTTTATATTTCTTGGATCATTCAAATGGCGCTATTACTAGATTTTTATTAGCAGTAACGCTTTCAAATAAAAGCAAAGTAATTCATCATCACTTTGAAAAAGATAATTGATTGATAGCATGTAAGCTAGGGCGTGAGGAATTGTTTAGAGAATGAATATCTTAGCGCGTGCCTACACACTTAAGTCAACTAATAAATAACAGAATACGCAGACCCTTCTTCAAGTCAAATTAGCTCAGCATGGAAGGTTAACATTCCTCGAACTGAACTGCAAACAACAACTTCAATCGTAGAATATAAGCCGAGGAAAGGCATACTTACAATAGAGTTAGAATCGGAGCTAATGCTAATGAGACGGTTCGTGTGTCTTGTGCACCCCTTCTTGTGTAAATAAGCTGGACAAACCAAGGTCAAAGTGAATTAACACAGCACTCGTGCCAGTTTAACACACATACACACACATAAATACATAAGTTAAATTCTTGTCAAGGCAAAGAACTATAGGCGCCAGCCACAAAGTCCTTTCAATATCAATACAATTATCTGAGATCGAAGATAAGAACATAAGACAATACCAAAACTTTTCACAAAGAATTTTTATAAATTCCAATTCACGAACCTGAATTAATTGTTGACTTATACACATTTCTCAATCTCTAAGTTTTTGAAAATTAAGAAGTTTCTATCTTTAGTAGCAGAATGTTGACTCGTATGTACCACAACCCAATACTTTATTTTCTAGGACAGCACACAATCATTTTGTTTTCGAGGCTTGAATTATGTATGATCTGTAAAGAATGCTCAACCACTAGGACAGTTTGTACAAGTATTTGAACACGAACGTGTAACATCATTTTCAACAATCTCTCTGATCCAAAATTACAAATTCATGCACTTCGATGAAAATCGTTTGGATATTAGACAATGTTTGTGTCTTTATTCTAAACGCTACGCTTGACCTCTGCTCTTCCATAAAACCTCACCAAAAACAAGGCATTGTTTCTAGATTATCGTGGTTTGGAAGTATTCCTAACTTCGAATTAGCTTTACAGAATAACCAGAGTCTCAAAATCTTAGTGATTTTTGAACGAAAGGTAACGAAATCATTCGACGGAATCAAAAATAACATTAGTGATCAAAGAGTACCACGTGTCATTGCTTGGCCCAAGTGCAAAATACTTCGATCATATTTATGAGTTTTTTTGTATTATTTCTAAGCTGTAGTTGCCGGGATTATTGAAGTCAATGTGTTTCCTTTGTAATTTGGCACACTGAAACTTAACGCTAAATCCATTTTGGCGCGTGCCTAAGGATTCTTCAGTACTGAGCACCACTTCTAAGTAACACCCGTGCGGAACATTGGGCTTATATTTCATTCTACACTGACAAAGTTTTTAGTCTACTCTTGCTTCAAACAATTCAATAAAGAGAAAAAGTTTGTTCACAAGCATAACAGTATGCATAGCAACGATCGTCTAGCTTCGATAATGCTCGGGCCGGGCGCTTTATATATGATATATTTTATTCTTAATTTTAATGATTTCTTATAACTTCACGACTACATGATCACTCGTACCAAAGTAAATCTTTAAAATATTAGTTGATAAAAGAAATAATACCACATTTCATTAAAAAGCTGAGATGAAAAAAGAGTCTTTGATAACCTCAGTTACATCTAATAAAGCCTCTTTCCAAGCTTAGAGGTGACAATAAACAGACATGGACAGAGCATAACGATAGTGTTGGGGCAGTGACACGGCCGGCGGCCGAAAGTGAGCTCATTTACAACTTACACTGATTGGTGATAACTGAAGGCTAAACAGTGTCAGAAGACAAACAAAACTTTATCTTTTACTGATAGAGGCAGGCTGCAGGACGACTAACTGAAAAAGAGGCTAAGCTACAATATATATATAGAATGCCGGAAGCGGAGAATTTTTGGCTTTAATATATATATATATATAAACAGCCATTTGCAAAAATTATGGCCCCTTCCAATAGATATACAAGTATATCAAAAGCATATAAAATGTTATGGGATATCCTCCATTATATTTTTTTCGAGTTGTTTATCATTAGGGCTCTCTGAAAAAAATATCAAGAAAGATATCCTGCCCTGTTTGATATACTTTCGATATACTTGTATTTATATTTGAAACGGCCATAATTTTTGCAAATGGCTGTATATATATATATATACACCCGTTCAGAAAAATTCTGCGTTTTCAATATATATGCTCATATATATACCTTTTGTATTTCCATCAAACGTTTTTGACAGTCAGTGTTTAAATGAACACAAAGAAACACAATAGACATGCATTTGCTTTGTTCAGTGAGGTGAACGACTTCTTTTAGAAAACAAGCTATCATCATGATTTTTGTTCACACTTTTGTAGTATTTCAATGGCCTCATTTTTGCATCTCACAATATTTGCATTGTCGCGATGTATCATGATGTATGGGGGGGGGGGGGGGGGGTTATACTTATTTCATTTCAAAAGGGGGAGGGGTGAGAAGTTATTTTACGTCAAATGAAACACTTATGTATCAGAACTAGTTAGAAGGTTTCCTCTCAAGTTTGTTTGAGGCATCTCAAGAGATCGCAGTTGAAAAATTGACTTTGTTTTAATAAGCCTTGATGTAATTTAGGCAAAATTAAAACCGAGTCCAACGGGTCAGCGGTTTCACCACCGGACAGCCAACCACCTCTCAACTCTCTCAACAAGGGTGCAATGGTGAGTATCTCCACCCCTTAAGGTGTGATAGGTGCCAGGTGGGCAATGGACTGTGGCCCGGTTGCCATGGTCACCTCTGCGAAAGGACTGGTTGTGCGCAATCAAAATAATCATCGCCATCATCATAATCGTCACCATCATCATCATCAACAGCATTATCATTACCATCAACATCATCATCGCCATCATCATAATCGTCACCATACATGTTCATCATCATCATAATCATCATCATCAGAAGTAGCAGCATGACCATGATTATGACCATTATCATTGTCATCATCACGAGCATAATCATCACCACATCCACCATCATCATCATCATCACTATCAACATCAGCGGCAGCAGCAGTTACAGCATCATCATCATCATCACACAATCATTATCATCATTATCAGTATCATCATCATCAAGAAAGAGTAGTAATCACAGGATCGGAGGCATCAACAGAACATGTACACTAAAATCGGTTGAGGCTCATGGTCATCTAATCTTTCTATACCGATGAAAGATAAAGGCAACCGACAGGTATATAGTACCAGCGTTACATGATCACCACGTCAAATTGTCAGAAGGTCCAAATATCAAGCTGGTCTGTCATGATCAGGCCATTCTGCTAGAAAAAGGCTATTATATATATATATATATATTTAAGCAATAGAAAACTTTTTCCGTGTTTACATAGCCTGATAGCAACACGAGGGGAGGTTGGGAGAATTCTTCCAACCCCCCCCGAGTGTTGCTATCAGGCTATGTAAACACAGAGAAAAAAGTTTTCTATTGCTTTTATAAAATAAATACTAAGGGAAAGCATTACCACTTGCAAGAAAATAAATCTTTATTCGAATTTGATTCTCATATCAAAATACAAATTCTCCATACATCACGAACTTCGATCGTTAGCCAATCAAATTTCGTGTAATAAACGCCAAGGAGGCAAATGTGAAGCGAGAAAGAATCGCTAGCTATTTTAAACATTTATCATTCTAAAACTTTAAAACAAATACAAAGAAATGTCCAAAGATTGAATAGAAATCTTAATAAAAGATTTCAGAATTGATTATCTTTACGAAAGTGGTCAAAAGTGGATAACAAGTGTCACTGTGAATGGAATTCTCGGTTGAAAGAAACGTGGTTTTGCTCAATTTGACAGCGAGAAAACATGGCAACGAAGTTGATTGTTTCGTCTTGCCTCGAGAAGATATTTTGTGGAGCTGAAGAGCTATCGCTGGAAAAAGTTTGAAGCTGCTGACTGTTTCCTTGAAATACTTGTATTCCTTATCGGGCGGTGCATTTAAATCATGAGAAAGCACGTCGCTGAACAACCGAAGCTGTCCTGACGGAGGACGTGTGTTGTAGCTCCTGAGCAGGGCGGGAGGAGGGAGGGCGTTGAAACGGGCATACATCTATTGGCCGATCCGTGATGCGGAGAGGAGGACTGGGCACTACTCTGACTGTCAACAATGGCGGACCTTTCGTAGAGGAAGTTCGGCTGACAAGAAGATCTTTCAAAGGTAAATTTAGGCTTGTTTATCTATGTTTTTAGCCAATAAAACAATTTTATTGGTGTTAGAGAATACCCAAAACATAAAAAGAGTTTTTTATTACGAAGAATTCGCTGGTTTTTGTAGTCAAAGAACCATTTTAATAAGCGACTGCCTATGGTTTTTATGCTAGATTTTATATAGCAAATGCGGGCGCAGGGCATTTTTGGCTTTGTTACAATGTTTTCCAAAACCTAGTTTATATTTTTTTGAAATGTTCATATAGTGTTCTACTTATGTGAAAAAAATCAGACTGAGCAAATTTGAGCAAGATTGATTTTTTTACATCTCAAATTTAGACTAGCGAAATTTACATACAATATTGCTTCTGCCATCCTTTCCCGCCAGTATCAACAATAGTATCGGTGAGTTTGTGATTCTATAAGATGGCAGAAGCTGTGCTAGAGGATTTAGAATTCCTTGCGCTTGACTTGACGGATGATTTAGCAGAGGATAATCTTGAAGAATTTGTGAATATTGAGGAAGATTCGACTGAACTTTGTGAAGAGCGTTTCGATCAGGTCTCTTTAGCCGAATTAGTTGATATATGTTCTCGACTATCGGATGAAAAATCGAACATTTCTCGTGAATTATTTGTTACGGAGAAAGTATTGAACTTTATCAAAAATGCAGGACCTCATCCTACAGTGTCTTCGCTGCTTGAGAGCATTAGGTCAGCTTTTACATCTTTTTATGGTGTCCAGCTTAAGAAAAAACAGGAACGTTCTGTAAGGATCGAACGAAACTTTTTGAAAAGTGACTCACCAGAAAGGGCAGACGTTGAACAAAAATGGAACGAAATAATCGGAAATTGTGGCATTTCTCCAGACAAACACACACACACTGTTCTTCAGCACATTCTTTTTCACTTTTGGACCGTTAAAGGTAAAACATCTAACAATCCTCTGATAATTACTACAACGTCCGGTGCAACTGATGAAAGTGAATTGCAGGCAATTCGTTACCACGGAGGGTGGGCTGTGAAGAGAGCAAGAGACCTCGTCAAATCTTCTTGTAACCTAGTTTTGAAGCAAAGTAATAATGACAGTACAGAAGTATATGTTGAACCACAAAAAGCTTTAGAGTTAATCAAGACTCTTGGAACTGATGAAAAAGTAGGAGATGAATACCATTTTGTTATTAACAATGAGGTCATTCCTTTCTTTGTTCTTTTACATGATTTTACTGAGAACTTTTTCTCTGTGTCAGCAATTAATGACCAAAGCATTATCGATTGTTTAAAGAACATGTCTGAAAATAAGACCTTGAGAGATGCTTGGGGGAAGATTTGCAAAAATGATTACCCAGCGGCAGTGCAAGTGTCTGTCATGCAAAGAGTTTGTTCAATGTTTGTCAAGTCGAAACAGCAGATTGTACGAGAGAAGATGAATTTAAAACCCCAGAAAGGAAGTGTGGCATTGAGGCAAGAAATCAAGAAGCCAAAAGGAAATAAATCTGGAAAATGCAAACAAAAAGAAGCATGTGCAGCTGACAAAACACCCGAAATAATTATCAAATTAAGAGAAGGTTTCAGTAACCCTGACACTGTGTCACATTGTTTGGAAGAAATTGGCAAATCTGCTGATCCACATAAGCTGCTTAACAATTTGACTGGGAAACAATTGTCAAAACTTTTGAAAGCATTAGGAAAACCTGCATTTGATGGAAAAGGGAAAGAGAAACAAATTTCTGTGCTGTTACCAGTGATAAGGTAGACTTTTCCTTTAAACATTCCATATCCAGAGAAGGTATATATATTTGTTGTGCATTGTTGTACTAGAGCTGCTAAATGAAATAAGGGTAGAGAGACACAGGAACCCAACATTATTTAAAAAGGAATTCAGGAGAGATTAGTTGAACAGCTTTTATTTTCTAAGACATGATTTTCAAAATGATTTTCTAAAAGGTATAGTGTCAGTCCATGGTATAAGGTTATTCTCTGCTTGTCACTATTATTATAAGCATTTGTATAGGAAATCGCATGATCTTCCCGTACAATTTGGAAATTAATAGACACTCGTAATGTTTTGAAAGTTCTTTAATACACGAGCCTTTAGGCGATATTTCGTTTATAGTTCACTCAACAAAATTTCAGTAAAAAATGCGAAGCGACACCGTTCATCTTTGTCTATTTGGGGGCCGATTTTCAGTCCATGGCACAACTGAAATGCATAAAAAAGATTGGTTGTTATTAGTTTTTACAGCTTTTTTTGCTGCTGTTGACATTAGTTTGGCCGTGTTTCCATAGCGACTTAATTCGGTACTCCTACGGAGTACAATTAACGCTATAATTGTACTCCTCTTGACAAATAAGAGTTGAGTAATTTTGTTGAGTGTACTATAAGTTATGTTATTAACTATCTGGTCTTAAATGCAACATTGTATGTTTTAAAACTGTACTAAACTAAATAACTTTTTACTGTCAACTGGTGAATCTGAATGCCCATCCAATCAATACATAACAATAAATAGCATCTTCTGATAAGCTAAATTTAGGCATATTGGCATGTCACACTCTTTGTTTTTCGTATTAAGTAAAGATTTGAATGGTCAATAATTACAGATTTCAATGTTTCATATAGTTTCTCTTCACATCTGTTAGTTTCATCCATCTAGTATCACTGCTTTTTATATGAAAACATAACAGTGTTTCCTTTTTTTTCAGCTTTAAACTGAAGCTGAGTGCCTGGGAGTGATGATTACATGTACAAACATCAGGTTAATGTAACAGGCCACACAATCTTGCTGAAAATACTTTCACCCATCTGACGTTTAGGCAAGGTGCCTGAATTGGCTGCAACGTTCATACATTCTTCTACTTCAAAGACATTGGTTTGCTTTCTTGACACTAACTTTGACCCTGTGAAGGAGATATTGCCTGCCAGGTTGTAACCATAAGTGTACGCTGTCATATTATGAGAACCACCACACATTTGACGTTGGACAGAGAAGAATGACTCAACACAATCTTGATTTAATCTTTTTAAAATTAGATAAAGGTCATTTCCAAATTCATCTTTAAATGCAGCACTGTTGATATATTGAAGAAGATCTTTAAGTGCATTAATGGTTACCTGTAAAAAGAAAAAGAAAAAAAGAAAATGAAACTGGAATTTTTCTACTTGTAATAAAAGTACTATTTCTACAAATGAAGTGCATAAGTATGTGACATCAAGGATTTATGATAACCGTATATTTGACATATTTACATGTAGTTTTGAAAATGTAATTATAAGTTAAATAGATCAAGAAGGCATAGTTGCATGTTAAAAGTTGTGAAGATAATTAGTGTTTAAGTCTAAAATAACATGTTTCCCCTTTACCACTGAGTAAATGTTTTTGCAAGTATGATTCAGTGCTAAAACAAACTGACAATTTTACATTTACTTGCTTACATGTTATTAAGTCCAGTTTCAATGTTATATTTTTACCCAATTTCTTATTTCAAGAAGACATATTAAAATTATTCAAAAATTCCACAAAAACATCCATCACTTCAGTACTTTAGAGTGCAAACAATATATTAAATCGTGGAACTTTCTTTAGCAATACTAAATAGCACAATTTCATGCAAATTCCATTGTTTTCTATTGTTTAATTAGTACTATTTTCAACTATTTCGTAATTAGTGTTTCATGGATTAACTGTTTGTACTATTACCAAAGCAAAGATTGTCAATGTTTTTGTGTTTGCTTTTCTTCTAATCTCCTGTTAATTATATTTTACACAACTGAAGAACATTGTTGATCTACCTGTAAATCAAACATTGTCTGCCAAGTTATAAAATGACTAGATACTTCAGATCTGGTGGGAAACACTTGTTGTAGACTGGCTTTCCAGTTATCAAAGAAGGATAAAATATTGTCTAATCTAGTAATTCGATTGTCATGAATAGATGCAAGTGGTTGCCTACTATCAAATACTTCCCAGAGATCATGGCATATGGATATATATTCCTGTGTTGATCCTGTTGCATTATTTTCATGAGCTCTCATTTCCTCAGCAACCTTTTTAGATAGTGTGTTAACAGCCAGTTTTACTCTCATTTTACTCCAGTTGTCAAGCTGAACATGAGCCCTTCTCAATGGTGTTGCATAAAGACGCCTTCTTTTTTCTCGTTCATATACTGAATATATGTGGTCCCATAAAATATATTTGTTGTTCAGTTTGAGTGTTCTTGAATACCGTGTGTGATTTTCTTTAAATCCACTATTGAAAATATTGTTCCTTAGCTTTTTTATGAGATGTGGTGGGTCAGAGAAGAAAAATATAGGCCTGCCTGAAAAGGGATTACAGCCTTGACTCTTTGTAGCATTGTTCCCATTCATTGCTATAAATGCTCTGTTTTCAGAAGCTCCATCACAAATTGAAAGCAAAATAGTGAAATCAAAACCATGTAGCAAGCTTACACCTTGCCAGAAAACCCTATTGAGCTTCTGGGCAGTGATTGATTTTGTTAAAAAATAGCTCAGAGGAAACTCAAACTTTGCAAATAAACTCTTGAAATAAAATTGTAAAACATGTGTTGCAAGTCTTTCTTCTGGCTGGCTATTTGGGGGACGTTCATTGTCAATAGCATCATCAGTATCAAGGTTAGTGAATCCAATCAGCTCCCATGTGGAGGGGTCAAATACCAGCCCTTCTTTAATTTTCACTTCGTCGAATATTAGTGCACCAATCCTAGCAGACTTCTTTAGTTTGAGTTTTTCAATCTTATCTTTCATTGCAGCAATATTACCTGTACTCCACCCAGATTGAGGGGAACAAAAATTCTTGTAATCACTTAAAGTTCTGCCACTTGGTAATTTGATGAATCCAGATTCTCTAATATCATCATACAAAGCATGTGATTTACTATACATTCTCAAACACCACTTGATTACCAAAGGATGCCAGCGCATTTGTTTTGATGGCATTGTCAGTGATTTTGCTTGATCCTTTAACAAAATTTCAAAAAACTGATCATGTGCACTGCCTGTATGGTCTCGAATATGATTTAATAGAAGCTTTTTCTTTGAAAATTTTTTTTGGCATTCTTTCCACAAACAAGTATATACACGATCAATGGGAGCAATGGTGCTGTCAGTCTCAGGAATATGTTCCTTTACATGGCTATATAAGCATTCTACATCTGAAAACTCTTTACTAGAACATCCTTCCCATTGACACACCGGATTGTTTAGTTTCTCTCTTTTTGAAATTAAACATTTGTTAAGATTGTTAAACATAAATTTTAGGTCATTGTCAGTCTTTTCTCCAACGCCACTCATCTTTTCTCTATATTTTTCAAGTTGTAGCACTTGTTTATGAAGTTTTCTTAGCTCTGCTGCCTGCTTTCTAGTAACACTAAGTAATTCCTCTTTATTCATGTAAACGAAGTTAAGATGTGAACTTTGAGGTGAGACATTCTCTTTGTCTTCCTTTTTATTAAGCCTGGATTTTTTTGTCCTTAAATAATGCTCTGTTTTCATACACAAATTACATACACTGTTGCAAACCACTTCATCTGCTCCAGGGAGAAATATAACACAACCTGTTGATCTGATTACTTTTTGATGAAATTGAGAGAGATTTGTTTCAACATGCTGCAGCTTCTTTACTTTTTGTGTAAAAAATTGGTTGATTGATGTCCTTTGGTATAGTTCCTTCAAAAGGCTCAAATGGACAACCTCTACAAACTTTCGAACTTTCAATTACTAACATGAGTTTTTGAAGTTCAGTAACATTGGTGATATAATTTGAGACATCAGCCCATTCTAAGTTTGCTGTGTACTTAATTTTGCCTTCTATTGCTATAAGCCAGGTTAGACTTCTGTTAATAATTACTTCAACTTTAGCATAACCATCATTTCCAGAAAAAAAGAACAGATGACATGTCTTTTTGTCATGACTGTAGTTTGCTTTCCACTTAGGAAAATGTTCAAAGATGTGCAGTTCAGGAATTTCTTCAACTGTAAATACATTTTGAGACATTTCCAGAGAGGTATCATGATCACCCTTACAAATGTCTTCATTTTTCGACTGATCAGTATTCAATATTTGCAAACACTCCATTTCCAAAAACTTTTTAAATTCATCAATGCTATTGTGTGTGCCAACATTGTCAGACAAAAGACTTTTTAGAAGGGGATTGAATTTTTCAACAGTTCTTGATATTGTTTCTTTGAAAAAGACCCATCTAAGAATTCCTTTCATTTTTCCAAAGTTTTTCACCAGATTATGATAGGCACGATGAAAATAATTCCTTAAATCGTGATTCTTGAACTGCACCTGATAAATTCTATCGATGACTTGAATGATGGGGTCATATTTTTCTGCAGATTTAGCTTTAAAATTGAAAGCATTTTCGGGAAAGCTTACATTGACAAGTGCATAAAGTAGCAACTCTACTTCAAGCAATGGACTTCCATTCCTAAAATCATGCACCGAGGCAGAAACATCTAAATTAGGCAGTGTGCTAGTAGTATTTGTAGTTCCAACATCTATCGGTTTGACCTGCTCGCGTATTCGTTCTTCATCACAAACTGTTACAGTATCCACTAAACTTGACGCTTCACCACATGTTTTTGATGTTGAATTATAATTTGCAATCTTAAAACTTTCGTTTAGGCTTCCAAGAAGCTGTAATTCCTTCAATTTTTGTTTTATTTTCACAGGCGTGCTAAAATACGCTCCTTTCTTGGATGGTGGTTTTCTAGGAGTCGAGAGGGGTCTTTTATTTGATTCTTTATTGAAACTCATCTTGAAGCTTAAAACTCACCGTTACGAACCCAAAATCAAACTCAAGCTCACTGTAATTATGGCGGGAAAGCATGATAGACACAAATTGTATGTCGATTTCAGGTCAATTTTGATTTTGTCTACATCATTGGAAGGTGTACATACTATATAAATTCTCTAGCGCTTTGCTGATCAAAATTTGAGATGTAAAAAAATCAATCTTGCTCAAATTTGCTCAGTCTGATTTTTTTCACATAAGTAGAACACTATATGAACATTTCAAAAAAATATAAACTAGGTTTTGGAAAACATTGTAACAAAGCCAAAAATGCCCTGCGCCCGCATTTGCTATATAAAATCTAGCATAAAAACCATAGGCAGTCGCTTATTAAAATGGTTCTTTGACTACAAAAACCAGCGAATTCTTCGTAATAAAAAACTCTTTTTATGTTTTGGGTATTCTCTAACACCAATAAAATTGTTTTATTGGCTAAAAACATAGATAAACAAGCCTAAATTTACCTTTGAAAGATCTTCTTGTCAGCCGAACTTCCTCTACGAAAGGTCCGCCATTGTTGACAGTCAGAGTAGTGCCCAGTCCTCCTCTCCGCATCACGGATCGGCCAATAGATGTATGCCCGTTTCAACGCCCTCCCTCCTCCCGCCCTGCTCCTGAGGGAATTCTCTTTGCGGTGACCAACGAGAGATTGTCATGATATTACGATCAGAAAGACCTGCATGAGACCATAGGGTTATGCCTGTGGCCCTGACACAAGTCAAAATTTGGAACTTTGTCTTCAAAATACATTTTTGGGGGCGTTTTTTTCCTCGAAAGAAACTGTAAATTTTTAATTTTTGAACTTGTACCGGGAAAACACGAAAGTTGTGACGTCACAACTGTGTTTACATACCCTCATGCAAACATGGCTATCAACCAATCACAGCGTGCGTACTATTTAATTTATTTTATAAATATATATATATATAAACAAACCAAAAAAAAGAACAAGTCAATTAAAAAAAACAAAAAAACAAAGAAACTTGGACAAAAAAGTGTTTTAGTTGACAAATTCAGTACAATAATAATGAAAAAAGAGGGGAAAAGAGGAAATGGAAAACGATACTAATGATACTGCCTAAGAGACTCAAGAACACTTAAGAGAGCATTTTGCAACATGAAATGCATAATGTAGATGTTACAAACTATTGATAAGCTTTGAACGAAAGAAATTCTGTTGAATAAGTATGATTATAGTACCCGTGATACTTTTATGCTTCAAGATACATCCTGGGGCAGTTTAGATATTGAAAACCTCTAAGAAACAATAACTCACAGAAGGGTGTTCTCTTCGCGGGGGTGTTAGTAAAGCTAACTAGAAAAACTGACAAACAAACCATCACGCAATACTTACAACTTATCGAAAAACTATATTTTGTATGGTTTTTGATTATGAAAAACATATTCCTTTTCCAATATCCCTGTATTGAATTTAATCTTCTGTTGACTGACCTCGGCCATTGCTTTTAATTACACACAATCTCCTCCCGTCTCTTTCGGTGTTTCCGTTTTACATTTGAAGATTTGAGATGAGTCCAATGATAGAACGAGATCGGGCTCTGATTAACCAATTATTTCATCATTTCATGGCATATACAGTGGAACAGTTCTGCTCCCTTTTCGCTTTGACAAATAGCTTTAGAAAGGCAACAATTATCGAAGTGTTTATTGTGTTGGTAATCCGATCGACCCCAGTACAAAAATGCATCTACACGTTATGACTCACTATTTCTAGCTTATTCCCCATCCGGGATCCACACCTGGTCATAATATTGAAGAAATATATTTTTTATTTTCGATATAACGGTCTTTTCCAGTCAGGGCACATGAACAAATAACGATTACTAATTGCAGTATTTTATTACTGAGTAATCTGTGGTTTAAGGGATTTACTCCCAAGAACAAATGAACAATGGCAAAAATTGAGTGTACAGTGGTCGGCATCACGGAATCGGGAATCTAACAAGCACGATCGGGCAGTATTTTGCTGATTTGAAAATATATTCCTTTTTCAATTTCAATGGTCTGTTGTCCGGCAACGATACGACAAAAACATTATTAGTTTTAAGATGTTTAAAAAATTTTCTTTTTTATGACAGCGCAGTAAGAATGCAGCGGGGTAGTAAAACGAAAAGGTAGACACTTCAGTCCGGCGAACGTAGACTAACCAGCCCTGTGCAACACATGATCATGCATGACCACCTGACGAACTGCATTCAAAATGTCGATAGGAGACTGAAAACGAACCGTTGAATATATTGAAAAATTATCTTTCAACATCACAAAGCGGAAAAGAATCAGTGTGGAGTCATTTTTGCGGGCGTCCGCGTCTATAAAATGGTATTTTAAAAGTTGTGTCTAAGTGGTTTATATCAGCTCTCCTTGTTTTGATTTTACAGTTATTTGTCTTCTTTTTTAAGGGACACACACTCACTCTTCATTCACCACTAGTAGCACTCATTACTCATCATTTCAATAAAGATCAACTTGATCGTCCAGGGATTTCGGTCCGTAGGGGGTAATTCAGAGGGTAATTAGAGGAAGCAAATTAAACGAAATAAATTCAGTACAAAATTCAGAATGAATATAACTGAAAATTAAATTTCCCTACACCACTGCTGAGTTAGCCGCACTCTTTTGATTTTTTTTTTTTTGATGAACACAATTAGCGTTACCGATTAATCAACAATTTTCCTGGGCAACTAGTTAATTATTTGACAAGACAACCACCAACAAAAGATATTTTTTCGTTAAGTATAGGGTTATAATAACGGGGATTAGTAGACGATATGGTGGACTGAGCAACTTTGAAGCCAGACAGCTCATCAAATGTGTGAAGTTAAAGAATTGCAAAAACAATAAATCGATTTAAAAACTCGGGTAGCCACGAACGTAGAAAATGATATTCATATTAAACAGGGGCGGTGGAAGCTTTGGGGGGGGGGGGGGGGGGGGCACTGCAAAAATCTTTTGGGGGGCACTGATGATTAGATTTAACTCTATGTAATAATGACGATGTTTTGTTTTATTGCAGACGCATGCGCCATAAAACAATGACTAAGAACCAATATTTGGGGGGGGGGGGGGGGCAGGTCCCCCCAAAAGCCCTCCCCCAATATTGTCAATATATTAAGCACGAGAAAAACTGCAGCACACACTCCTGAGTGCTTAGTTTAGGTTCGGTTCGGTTCGGTTCGGTTCGGTTCGGTTCGGTTCGGTTCGGTTCGGTTCGGTTCGGTTCGGTTCGGTTCGGTTCGGTTCGGTTCGGTTCGGTTCGGTTCGGTTCGGTTCGGTTCGGTTCGGTTCGGTTCGGTTAGGTTCGGTTCTGTGCTTTAAGCCTGCACACAGCACGAGTGTGCAAGCGTTTTCTATTTCTTCAATATTGACGGTTCTCTCTCGATCAAAATAATAGGAGAATCGCGATACACACCTTTATTCTTGAAGAATACTTCTAGATCCATCTTTGACTATATTACAGAATTTTTTTCTGTTGTTGGGTTTAAATTTGTCCCAAAGCGATGTTTTCTGTGCTTTTTCGAGTAGTTTTGCGGGATCCCTGTGTCGTGTACACGGATTTACGGACGGACGGAAAAATCATGAAAAATCAACTCGATAGGTTACCAATTCTAGAATCTGCGTCTTCTGGTTTGTGTTACCAAAGCCTTAGATTTTTTTGTTGATAAGGCCGGGTACAAGAATGTATCCTTTATCTACGGTGCGATTACAGTAACCAAGGCCTCCTAAACAAATTTTTAAATCAAATTCCCTGAATCGCATCTTTGACGCCGAATGACATGATGGGGAAGAATTCAGGAGCTTAAACTGTTTCTTATGCACTATTGATAAAATTAGACTGCGAGCAGTCCTTTGGTCACTGTCCGTGTCGAATAATAATAATAATAATAATAATAATAATAATAATAATGATAATGATAATAAAGATGTGTTTTTGTAACGCTCAGTCTTAACCATAGGTAATATATAATTTCGGATTCCTGACCGTAAAATTCTAGTTTTTTCAGGTGGAAGTAGATGTGCAAGAGGATGCCCCGGATTTTTAATAATATTATTCCATAGTACACTATCTAAACTTGCTATGATCTCATTATTTCGTGTTACATATTTAAGATAACCAAATTTGACATTCCTCTTTTGTAATTTGTCAATATTAACTAAATATTTTGAGTGACTTGCACACCCCCATACAGGAAGAGCATATTTAAAAAGTGATATTATGAGTGAATTAAAAAGATAATGAAGATTCTCCTGACCATATCCGTACCTTTTGCAGATTCTTGATATATACATCCTTTTCCCTGCTTTACTTAATATATTGTCAAATTGAGAGTCTCAGTCATTTGTACTACGATTAAACCTAGTAGTTTGATATCATCCACCTGTTAAATACTGTTATCGGTGGCCCAGTTCTTAATGGAATCCACCGCTTCAGAAGAACAATCATTATACATGTATACGTACTTGGTCCTATAGGTACTTAGTGTATTTAAAGTGTATCTATAGGTACTCTGCGTATTTTACTTATAAGGTATATGATTTTATATCATTCACCATTATTGAAAATAGAGTTTGCCCGTCAATTGTACCTTGTGGCACGCCTCTATTTATTGGTAAAAAACTAGTCTTCATATCAGAAAAAGCAATTCTTTGTTGTTTCCCTGTACTAACTTCCATAACCAGTTATAAATGTATGGATTAATTGGAAGCTGACTAAGCTTGTTAAAAAGAAAAGCATGATTAACATGGTCGAAAGCTTTATAAAAATCGAAAGCAAAAACCCTTACACTATCAGCTTGACCGTCAACCCATTTCAACCACATATGTTGGCATAACAAAAGTGCCATGGTGGAATTCCTTCCCTTTCTATATGCAAACTCATCGCCATTAAAAACTGATTCTATTATAGGCTTAAGCTCTCTAGTATAAATTATACGTTCAAATAATCTAATGATAATGCCCGTAACTGAAATAGGTCTTAATTGTTCCATTTTAGAGATAAGAGATTCTTTAAGGAGTTGTGTTATGTTTGCAGATTTCTATTGAAGTGGGACAGCATCGGACAGCATGAGACTTGATAGACAGGTTGAACAGGTAGGGTATTGCAGGAGCAAGCTCAAGATTAAAATCTTTCCAGAACCAATGTTTAATTCCGTCAGGTCCAGCTGCTGTTTTCTTTACACTCGATAGGAACTTTAGAGTAGTGAGTTCATCAATAGTAGGAATATTAGTATTATCACCAATATAGTCTTGATAGAGGGCAGTTCATAGTGACAGTCAGTGTTGATATGTTGAAAATATGTTAACTTCATTCAGATTGAAGATACTAGACAAAGGCACCTCCTTAGATGCTGTCCCTATAATCTTATCCAGTTTTCCACCATTTTCTTGATGAGTGATGAGCTACCACATTGATCATTCGTAGTTTTAATTGCACTAATCTGGTTTTCTAATATAAGGTGGTTGATTCTCGGTTGAAGAGCATTAGCCTCATCAAGCATTCCCTTTCCAATGTCAGATGTTTCACTAGAGAACTGACAAACGTTGTGTCATTACTTGAGACTTTGACTTTCTTAACAGGGGAAAATATATCGATAGCTGGATTGATTAAAGAATAAAAATGAGACTCTGATTGGCCGAGGTAGATTGTTTACTAGTCAAAAGTCCCTGTGGGAGGGGGCTGGGGAGGGAAGGACGAAAGGAAAATATTTTGTCATTAAGAAGAACAGAGACCGATGTGACATTTAACCGTAAATTCTTTATTACATTTCGTTAAGCTTCTAGCTTTTTATAAACAAAATTTGATTTCATTGGAATCCCTTTTTCACTAACTGACTTATCGCTGTCAATTTCATAGGGCATTCCTTTTCATTTTACTCTTTGTAAAACAATGCTGGAAAGGAAATGCCTATTTATTCATTGAATGCTTTTCACTGCAACTGCATGCATTTTTAATGTCTTGATTTAGGCTGTCAATCATTCTTTTCCTTTTTCTGGTGGAAATGTATTTTGGCAAGCATTGACGGTCCGTTCGGCAAAGGTTTTTTGTTATACCTATAAAATATATCTAGTTTATCGTGGTGTCGATTGCTTTCATTTCGATAATGTAAGCTTGCATTTACATTGTTCATCAGTTTGGTATGATTTGGCTTATCTTTATCATTATTTGGTCCGATTCAATTGGATATACCGTTACCTTTCACTTTCGTGCAATCAATGAATTCAATGTTCATTGGTACAAAAAAAGTGGTACATAATTCTGAGCTGCCTCCTGGCCCCAAATTCGTTTTTAGCCAATGAGAATCGAGGAAATTTGCAAAACTGAGGTGTCGATTTTCCTGATAAAATTGTTGATTTCCAGGCCATCAAAAGAAAGAAAAACGTTGATAACAGTGTCACCATAAACGAGTTATATATTTTTATTGCAGTGGCGCGCATGTTTTCATTTTTCGCTGGTAAATTTTCACAGGCTTCATGACACCTCAGTCTTGCAGTGACATCATTTCTACGTCACTATTTCAGATCAGATTGCTACCAATCGTGCTCCTAACCAATTGAGTAAGTAAATGTGTGTCTTTAACCACGCTAATGTAACGCTTTAACTGAGCATTGTTCGAGTATCATAAATATGCCTCCTCTGTGCTGCTACTTGTTGTTTCCATCTTGCATGCCTGCGATCAAAAGCCCTGACACTGAAATTCCTAGCGCCTCTTGTTCGTGCTGTCAGTCTCTCCTGCATCTGCGATTAAAAAATCATGAATCAACAAATGAATTCAAAAAACTTAAGCATGTTTGAAAGTCAGATTTACATAATTTTACACTACGTATGAAGACGTTTTCACTAATTTGCATACGGATTTAAAGCATGCGCAGACGTTGTTTACTCGTGTCAGTGTTTCCTCTTATTATATCAATGCGCTATCTCATTGGCTGGTTTTGAAAATATGTCGCAATTTGATTAGTTTAAGGATACTAGTTTATCGAAGTGGTCCAGGTTGGAGTATCCGCACAGTAAATGGGTAAACGAGTCTGCCAGTTTCACCATGTAGAAGGCAGCCAGATTAGTAGAAAGTCGCAACCCCTCCTAAGGAGGAATTGCCGTGCCTCCTCCGTGGGTGGATCAAAAATAACATAACTCGCAACTTATCCTTGCAATAGCGCAGCGCAGCCGTGACGTCATAAAAACGAAGACAAAGGCGAAATTCGGACAAACGAACTTACAAGTTTACTTTCAGCAGATAATTTTCACAGCCGATCGCAGTTGATCTTAGTTTACATGGGTTTTTATGGTAACTTTAAGTAAAAATAATAAAATCGGTTCGTACAATCCTCGTAGCGGTTAAACAGAATGCAATGTTTGTCCAAATCTTTAAGCTATTTTTAGAATCAGCGCGCTGCGCTATTCGATAAACCTTATTCTAAGACATTAACTTTGCTAGCGACGGAAGCACAAGCGCAAACACAAGTATCAATATGATCATGATATCATATCATATGATACCTGCGCTTGTGAACCATTTGCTAAGTTATGCTGTACCAGTCGGTGCTAAACAAATTTTTAACCCAACCAAGCCCCCCCAACCCCCCCCTCCCCCCCTCGGAGACGTTTCTCTTAGAATAGAATTTTATTCCCACAGCTAAATCTCGTCTAAATTTCCGTCTCGGAATTTTTTTGCTGCAATAACTTAACCGCGCTTATAATGTGAAGGGCTGTTTTAGCGGAGAAAATGATATACTTTTATTGTCTTTTAAACATACTGTGTATCGTATACAACATGCTCTTACATGTACCTCATCTGAAGAAACACTGATTTCCACTGGAGACATTTTAGAGTCGACGAGCAGATAAATGGCATATACAGTCAGACAAACCAACAACACAATAATGAATATAATCACCACCTATGAATTAATATCATAAGTATTAAAAGAAATGATTACAGAAGATTAGCTATATTTCCTGATCTAAAAATAAATAAACAAACAATAGGCAAACAAAAAACAAAAACTGATGTACCCATTTTAATGTTTGTACGCATTCTCCATGGAATAAGTACAACATTGTTTAGATACAAGCAACACTGTAGGTCAGAGCTATGACCAAAAGTCACAAAATGTTGGCTCTTGTAAAATATCAAAGTTTGAAGTGTTGTCAAACCTCACAACAACACCGATTCTCTCAACAAGATGGGTCCAACGATGTTGGGCATAATACAATAAAATGAAAGTAATTTTAAAAAGATACACAGACAGCACCAATAAATATACATATAAAAACCATAAAGTAAAACATAAGAAAGTATGATATTTTGCACCTTTATAAGTATAGTGTTCCTGGCCTCATACATGCATTGACACCTAAGGCAGAAGTTTTCTTCGCGTTTGACAATGTGCTGACAATTGCTGAGGAAAAACCAAAATGTTTCGGTTCGTTTAATTGAGTTTAGTACCTTAAATACAATTGAACCTGTATTAAGCAGTCATCCTTTGGACTTGTCTGCTTACCATGTAATACAGGTTCTACAGTAGTCTATGAAATCATTACAGATTTACCTAAATTAGTACACAGGTTGTTATAGATTTAAGAATCATTAATTACAAGGAGTACCACTGGAAAAAAAGTTAGGGAGCACTAGAAAATGGACAAATTTTATTTTCCTGTGGGGGTGGGTTGAGTAAAATTTGTCAACTAAAATAACACTAACTGAATTAAGTTTCAATCATGAAAATGAATCTCATCACTGTGATTAATTTTAATCAATGTGTGAGGTGTGCGTGGTTGGTCAAAGTTCCACATTTAGCATCTTCTACTGTTTGCCTTACAATGTAAACACCAACCATGCCCTATTTCTATTGTTTGATGTAGGATTTGAATTTTGTTGGCAAACCTATGTTTGTAAAATTAGGGACAGCACTGATATTAAGAGGAGAGATCAGGGCTGAATTTGAAGTTAAGTTATAGGGTATGCAAATTTGAAGAGGTGAAGGGAGAGCATAAAGAGCAAGCGAAAGGGGAGATGGGAGGGTTGAACTAAATCGTTGTTTAAGACTGAATTCTGCAAAAAATTAGCGGAAAGTGATCAAATTCAGCGACTGATTGACTGACTTCAAGCTTTAGGAATTATAGGCCTAGTGGAAACGTCAAACTTTCCATGCACCCAACTCATTAAAAAAAATGGATATCAGGTGATAAGGTGGCATTCTTTGATGTAATTAAGTTTGGTGCATGGAAAGTCCGACGATTGCCCTAGGCCTTAGACACACAACTCAGCCAAGATGACTAATTTGTGGATATTTCACCAATGACAATAATTTTTAAGTCAAAAATTGATTTCTAGACAGATAAATACATGTACTTGTATCTTTTCACTGTTTTAGAAGAGGCCACATTGCACCCACCCCTTGCCCCCCAGTTTTATTAACCAGTGCAGTTATCTGCCATTTTCAAAGTAATGACAGGAACTTGAACGAGTGTGAATAAGTCTGAGAAATTGTCTCAGTTGTAGAACTGACCATTTTTCAAATTCATCTCGATTCATCAAATTGTCTCGTTATTGAACAGTAAATGTGAATCAACACTATTATTGTAACAAAGCTTTGTCTATTTGCTTCCTGGTCAACCCATAATACCAGGTCGTCCTTCACGAATTTGCAAGATGTGATCCTATTGGAGTACGCACATGTGTAGAAAAACAATGACCTTTTTCCAACCCTGCCCCTAACCTAACCAATCACAGGGGACATTGCAAATTCATAAAGCCTAACCCATAATACCTTGTGATTCAAGATGGCCACCACATTGTGAAGTGGTCTATTATGTAATATGAATTAAAAAGCACCCACTTTCACATGGGGCTCTAGATTTAATTTATTTTGCTGTTTGACCCCTATGGTGGCCGAGAACTGCCATGTGAATATTATAATTCAAGTGAAAATTTTTGACAATTTATTTCGTTCTTATTTGCATTTTATTACTATTTCCATTTCGTTTTATTTTTATTTTCTTTTGTATTTCATTTCATCTAAATTTACGTTTTATTTCAACTTGTTTTATTTCAATTATATTTTGTTTTCACTTTGTTTAAATTCCATTTATTTGATCTTTTAATTTTAATCCATTTTATTTACTGTAACTCATTTTATTTCGCTGAAAGTTAAGAAAAAAAACCCCGCAAAACAAAAATAATTTAAATCCTTGGCCGAGGACTGCCACGTGGATGAGAGGTCCTGGGTTCTTTTGTGATGATAGTAGTAAACATGGCGTCAAATGCACGTTGGAAGAAGTATACCCAAGCAAAAAAGGAGAAAAGAAAACTACCATCATTGAAAACATAACAAAAGTTTCAAGGAAACTTCTTAACAATTCAAAGGTTTTCAGCTGACATTAGTGGTAGAGAGCAGAAATATGCAAGAATTGGTCTAAGAGAGTTTCCTGAATACATGGAAGAAATAGTGAGAAGATAATAAACCATGACATGAATTGAGGAAAATGAGCCAGCCGATCTAAAGAAAATACTCTAGGGATTCTTTGCCAAAGTATAAAGCAAAAAACTAAAACAGAAACGAAAAAGACTAGGAGTATGACAATTAAACATGATGTGGTAAGTGCTTACACAATAATTTGGTCTACAAGATCCCAAAACTGAGCTGAGTCAGGTATAACTTTTTTTAAATGTATACAACTTCAGTTAGCTGCAAAGTCGGCCAATCCAAATGTCTTCATTCATAGTGATTCAGATTTACTTTACAGCAAAAAAAACTTTTTCATAATCAACATATATAGCCAAATTTAGCAAAATAGCAGAATACTCTTTGAATTACATGATGTACATGTATTTGAAACCAAAATCAAAATCAAAATCTTTGAATATAGTTGGCTGTAAACGAATGAATTCCATAAAATATTATGTGTTAAATATTTCAAACATATTTTTGTCTCTTTCTTTTGTAATTTTTTCATGTATGTTATTAAGTAATAACATGATTTCGAGTTCAATTTGGGATAATTTGCACTTGGGTGTTTTTCAAAGAGTTGAAATTGCATGAGACAGTAGGTCGTGCTAATAATCCCAAAATGAACTCGAAACCATGTTATTTACAAATAGAGCTCACCATTGCTCAGGTTCAACTGTTGCAACAAAAACATTTCTTTCTGTACTATTTCCTTTTGGACACACACATTTACAACGAACATCTGAGTAGGATGCCTGCAAAATATCAAAAGATTATGAGTTACTAAGGTATGGACAATGATGGACCATGTGATCTCCTCTTGAAGCGTACAAAGGATTAATTGTCAAATAAACAGTTCCTAATACCCGGTCTCCACTGTATTTCATAATATGTATCTCATGGTAATCAAAATGGCGGCTAGTCACTATAATTAAGACAACGCGGAATATGCTCATACTCTTATTCCATTTATGCTTTGTTAATATTAATTTTAATTGCTGATAGGGCAAGAGGAAGCTTTTCTATAAACCTTTAGTTTTAATTTTTACTTAATCTAAGCTTTCAAATGGAGTCAATTTTGTTTCCAAAAGTATACTAGAACAGAAATTAAGAAAAGTCATTTTGGTGGTACTCAATCTGTGATACAAAAATTAACTCAGCTCCATTTCACTTCATGTAAGCTATCACTAAAATCAGTTTTTCTAACTTATTTTGCAACACTGGATATATGATTTTCTTTTTTTCTTGAACCTAAGCTTTCCAATGAAGTCAATTTTGTTTTCAGAAGTTATCTAGAACTGAAATTAAGGGAAGTCATTTTGGTGGTACATGTACTTGACCTGTGATACAAATATTAACTTCGGCGTCATTCCACTTCATGTCAGTTATCTCTTAAATCTTTTTGCCATCTTCGCAACACCAGAAATACGATATTCTTTTCTACTTGAACCTAAGCTTTCCAATGAAGTAAATTTTGTTTGCTAGTTCCTAACAAGTCCTTTCTCTCATCTTTCTCTTGTCTTTCCAAACAGCAGTGCATAACAAAGATTAGATGTTAAATTAGCTCCAGCATACCAGCACATTAAGCAAGCCAGTGCGAGCACCAAGAGTGTCTTGTACTTCCATCTTGTTGGTGACTGTGATGTCACACAAGGCTTTTGAATGTATTTTTTTAATTTTTAGTACTAAACACTAGCCATTATGAGACATCAAATTTACAATGAACATTCATTGTGGAAACTTTAAGTTTAAATTAAGATGATTCATTTAAAATACTTTTTGACTGTAAACCAGTGAAAATTTGTATATTTAAGCTTAATGGAGCCTGGCCGGGGTAACGTCACAGTCAGTAACATATTTGAAGTACACGTATAATGCATGAACCTTTACAACTTAAACATGCAACCTTCAAATGAAGAAATATTTCACAGTCAATTTCTTTACCCCGCCAGGAATGTGACAAATGGGGGCGTTTATTGAAGAAAAAATCGAAGTTTATCTTGTATCGTGTATCTGTGACTGTCTAGCTTCGTGAGCCTACTGTGTTTGCTGGAAAGAACGTTTCAAAAGTAGGACTAAATATTTTATCACACCACTCCTCAAGGAGCTTCTACATCTACATCTATATCTACATTTATTTATATTAACTCCATCAAAGGGGGTGCCCATCACAGACAGACTGTAGCTTCAGCGAGAAACTTCAACGTGTTACAGTCTCTTGAAGTTATTTTTTCTTTGTAAAGGATTTTTATAGAATCAGTTATATTAAGTTTATATTCTAGTCTTTTTTAATACGTTAGTATAAAGTTAATACTAACCTGACTTGAAGAACTCTCCGATTGTATAGTATTTATGTGCAAGAAGACTACCACTAACATAAGCATCCAACGCATTTTTTAACTCTAGAGATTACTACTTATTTTTTTCCCCTTATGGAAGCAAAAAGAGAACAATTTCGTATAATATACTTTGAAGTTTCAACTCTCACTTCCATCAGTCCACAGACCTTCCTCCGCCATCTTGCAACGAGCGAATAAACGCGGTAGACTGGAAACACACATTTGCGACTATGAAGACGATCATGGAAACGAGGCTCGACAAGTGTACTTATATAAATATATAAATATATATAAACAATAAATTTTGAAAAAGCTTTTGACAATGTTATGTATAAACTTTAATATGAATATTTTTAAGGATAAGAATATTTTTTCGTGGTTGTACTTTAATTAATTAATAAATGAAAATAAATAATGCTCTGCAATTCGTAAGTTTGAAGGCGTTATGATAATACTAGATGACTATAAATAGATATAGTTTGATCGATTATGATTCTTTTTCTTATGAAATAAAAATTCTATCCTACGTTCAACAATAAAAGAAAGAATGGTTAAGCAAAATGAATAAAGTAGAGCATAAAATGTTTGCTCATTTCACCGCAATTCCAAAGCTTCACGTGAACTCGTGGTGACTGTGAACTGTGGGTGAACTCGCAGCTACTACTCAAAATGCTGGGGGAGAAACGAACCGGTTTTTTCGACCTATGATTAATATAGTTTTACAGTTAATGTGTTACTCAGGTGAACAAAATAAGGACATGACAAATTCAAGTAAAAAGAGTGCAACATGAAGGAGATCTTGTCTATACTAAACTGTCTTTTCAGAGAGAACTCCGTTCGACGTTTCAAATCCAGTCTGAGAAATATCATTAGCGGTGTTAATGCAGACAGCTCTGTAAACGTCGACACAGCAAAAGGCACAGGGGAGAAGATCCTGTCGTCGATGAATGGAAAATTTGCCTACAGACTACACGTTTTATAAGCGTGACGCCAATCAGTAACTCTAGCAACAAGATTTAATAGCGGTCAAGATTGACAGTGAGCATGTCAAGATTGATCCACAGTTCCTTTTTCAAGGCATTATTCTCGCATGCAAAGACTCACGTGAACTGGAAGCCCTGTTTCGATACGAACTATGCAGTTATCTCCTGCCCTGTTTAATTCATCGTTAATGATGAATCAACCACAGAGATCCCCTCTTGCTGATGCCATTCGGGAAAACCTATACAAGCTGATGCGCAAAACGAACCACCGAGGGGAGCTCTATTACACCGGGTACCGTGGCCACAACCTACAGAGAACTATGCCTTCTTTATTGTAAATACGTCTGTCTGCTGCATAAATACGATTTTCAAGAAAGCGACAACGGGAAACCATGGTATCATCAAAAACTACCATCTTCAGTACTAGAAAACCACAAAGCAACTAAGATGATTTGGGACGAACCATTTCACCTAGAGAAACGACCTGAGAATCGAGCAAACAGAATCGATATGGCCGTGCTGGATAAAGAAACAAACACATGGACATTATTTGAACGAACAGTAAGCCAAGTTGGAGAAAAGAAAAGACAGCTATAAGCAGGATAAGTCAATAAGTTGATAAGTACACAAGGCTGCTAGCTGGAATCAAAGACATCTACAAAAGCGCTACCGTAAAGCAAATCAATGTCGTATTTGACGTCCTTGGGGGATATCATGAGAAACTAAAAGACGAGCTAGAGACAGTTACTCAGAACGACAGAGAAACGTCGTTTCTAATACCAGAGGTGCCAGAAATGGATCGCCAGTCTGAACGTGGACATTGTTAAGACATTTTATAATTACACAACCTAAGAAAGAATTATAAGGCAATAACGCTACACTGTAACAAAGCCTAGGCTCGTCCCGCTAGTTATTTTGAATTGAAATGCTAGAGAGAGAAAAATAAAGATGCCGTAATAATGATGATGATGAGGAGGAGGATGATAATAACAAAAGAGACAAGAGAGGTCAACATGGGGCAAGTCTATACCTGAGTTAACCAATCGAGTATTAAAGCTAGCAGGAGGCGAACTCAAGTCTGAAAGGAAGCATCGAACCAAAACTGAGCTTAAATGCAAAGGCATATAGTCAGGCATATAGCTGACAATTGTCGACAAGAAGTCCAAAGATTATAGCCTTGAAACAGTTATGCCAAGTATTCTATCCAAGCCAGAAACGATACAAGGCCACAAAAACTCAGCACAAACTAATCAAGACCAAGGCCGTGTTTATATAGCCTCCTCCGCATGCATCTCTCTCGTCTCTTCTCTCCTTTTCGATAGGAATCCCAATTCGCGACACAGGAATCCCAATTCAACAAAAAAGAAAAAGACGAAAGACGCCTGCGGAGGAGGCTAGTGTTCGTACACCTATCTCCGATATCTGCAATGAGCGATCTGAGACTAAACCAAATTTTTGTGCTTTAGGGTTTTCGGCAGCTAAAATATGAAAAATCACATTTCTAACTCAAAGTTCATTCATATTCTAATCGAAATCGAAATTCATTGTTCGGCTGTGAATATATTACATTTTAAAAATAGGTGTATACCGAGGCCGTAGGTTAACTCGGTTCAAACGTTTTTAAACTAATAAGAATACTGGATTCAATTGTGACCTTGAGTGAGTCTTGACATGATAATCATTTTAATTGTGGAAAACCTACAGACATACATTTATCATATTGAGTTTCATGATATCATGGCTCTCGGCCAATTAGAAATGAGAAAGTGATTAAAATGTATGATAATTAATATTGTTTTTATTGTGGCTTTATTTTTTCCCAGCACTTAGGGTAGATCAATTCTTTATGGGCATGAAGTGCAGAATCCTATTGCCAACTGAATTTTCACCATGGAAATAATTTAATTTACAGCTAATCCACGTCACGGGTATACGGGTATGTACCGCCCTATAGGGTATGGTTTTTGGGCTTTTGGGTCTGGGGTAGGGTATCATTTTTTGACATTTTGTGTGGGATAGGGTACCATTTTTGTCTGGGATAGGGTTAAGATTTGGTCGTCTTAGCCTGGGATAGGGTAACAATGAAAACGTTAGTAAATATTGATTGGAATCTATTGAATATAACCCGTCTTTTAGTCTGGGATAGGGTGTACAATTCTTAGTTTTAGTCTGGGGTAGGGTATGTAAAATCAAAATCTTAGGTCTGGGATAGGGTCAGGCTTTTGAGGTCCTGGCGGCACACCCCTACCCAAGTTGGGGTGGTAGTACCCCCCCCCCCCCCCCCGGGTTACTCATGCATTTGTACAATTTTCGAAGAAAAATATCGAAAATCAAACTACAGTGGGACCCCGCTCTAAGGACACCCGCTTAATAAGGACACCTCGCTATTGAGGACAGGTTTCAAAGTCCCAACGAAAGCTCCATACATTTTCTGTTAAATTAACGTTAACCCGCTTTATAAGGACACCCGTTAATAAGTACAAAGGACACATTTCTAGGACCTGACTGATAGTTTCCATACAAAATCAACCCCGCATTAAGGTCACTTGAAATTTGAAGACGTCTTTACTGTATTTGTTTATTGATATAATGAGCTTAATTCGGATTATATTGTCAGTTTTTGCGTATCAACGGACCACACACTGATCATAGGAGAGTTTTGTCCGTCCCAACGGTGTCCTTATTAACGGGGTGCCACTGTATGTACAAAAGAAATCATAAAACCGAAAATAAGGAAGAAACAATTTTCTCCAAACACGTAACTTACACTATATTTATAAAATACTGATAAGTTGTTTTAACAAACCTATTGTAGACGATCGTAAAACTTTTTTTTTGTTCCTGGATTGTTCTACGTGTGCAAGTTATCGTAAAAATTGAGCACAAAACAAACAGAACGATGTTTTACATTGTTTTACTGAATAAACAGAATTGTCTTAAACTTTTGAAAAATAATGGGATATTACCAGTTATTCTGGAAAATAACAACAACAACAACAAGAACAAGAACAAGAACAAAATATATAGAGTCATGTGCAAAATTTGAGGGTTTTGCCGTCTTGAAGTTCAAAACCTGCGCGCGCACATCGTGGGCTCAAATCGAAAAGTAGTTAGCAACAAAATAGAAAGCGATAGGCTTTGGTTTTGAAGGATGAACAATAACTGCTTAAAGCTGGAATGCAATGTTCGAGAAGGTTTGCCCAAAGGTCGCTTGATGACATACTTGGGAAGAACAATTAGAGGGAGTTGCAGTGATCCAACTTGTTGGTAATCTCCTTCGCAGCCGGCGGCCGACATTAGTTTCGGTCCCTAATCCTCACGCTTCCTGAGCCCTCCCCCCGTAACGCGTTATTGGGAAAGACAGGGAGGATCTGGGACCGAAACTAATGACGGCTACGAAGGAGCCTAACTTGTTGGTGATAAAGGCATAAATTACGATTACTAGAAAGTTATTATCAAGAAACAAATACAACAGAATGATTTTGATAATGAAGACTTGAGCTATATAGATACAGTTTGGAGCTCGGATAATGTTAATGTAGGGTAAACCTTGGTAGAAGTGCTGTAATCTTAGAAAGACGAGCAGCACAAAACATGGCGAGAAAACTGGCCGAGTGAGATTACAAAAGTAACAGACGTGAACCAGGATTTCAAGAGATGAATTAAAAATGATAAAGTGAGAGGACTTTGCTCTCGAAGACATTGAAATACAGTCAATTCAAAAAACGTTGTCGTCGACCGGCTCAAGCCTACGCGACTCGACCGAAAGGAATATGGGTAAAATTCACTGAAGCGGTTAAATATTCGTTCTGAATTAATGGTTCCCGCTAGTAATAAGATAATAATGGCGAGAAACAATCCATCAAATGCATGTCTTCGGGTTTAGGTGAGGAAAAACAAAGTAGTTATGATTCAGAAGTCTCTTTTTTTTTATCAACCAACACTTATGTACAATCACCCAAGAAGTCAACAACTTCAGAAAGTTCCCTGTTCTTGGCTTCTTTATGAGCCCAACGTTCTTCTGCAAGTTTTGGTGTTATCTGCCAACGGTCATGATAAATTGTATTGCCACATACAGGGCACTTCTTGCCACCTGGAAAGAGAAAACTTGTAATGTGGAATTTGCCATTGAAAGTATAAATGAATGTGACGTACAAATAACTCAAGTAGTTTTATAGAATCAAGCAACTTTGTGCTTTAGGTTACTCTCGGTATTTTGGTGGAGGGAAGAGGAGGGGAGGGGAGGGTATGTACTGCTTAATAAACGAGGAGTGTCATAGACCCGATAAAACACGATCTGCGAGTATATTGAACTGATTCACAAATGTCGTGAGCATGGACTTTTATACTTTGATAGACATTTGTACATCATGCGCAGCTCCCACAAGTTGAAGACAGCATGCCAAACTCACTTGTGAACGATTTTCTGGGGGTCGTCAATAATCGTACGTGAGAGCATAGTTAATGGAGTGGAATCAAATTGCTCCAGTGCAAAGTCTCATAACTTATTCATGAGTTTTTGAATGTATCGTATCGTATCGTATCGTACCGTACCGTACCTTACTGTATTGTATCGTATCGGATCCTATCGTATTGTTTTGTACTAACTGTACTGCAAGGGTTGTACAGTTAGGCCAAAATGCAATTGTACTGGACAGGGCTTGAACCCTTACTCGGACTCTAGTGCTTTAGCCTCCTACATTTACCTACTGATGCGCCCTCATACAGTGTTTTTAAGTCCAAAAGACTAACCATAATAGTTATAACTATATAATAATTAGATTGACCAACACACTTCTCACTGAGGCCCTTAAATGTCCTTGACAATGAAGTTGGTAGCTATAAATATGACCAATTATTACTAGTATTAAAATAGTCTGATTGATGTTTGTAACTTTGAAGTGCAACTAACCCCTGTTACAATACTTTCAGTATTGATAATGTGAATAAATGAATGGTGAAATATTTCTTCATTTGAATGCTGCATCTTTAAGTTATGAAGGTTTATACTTACATTACATTGCTGACTGTGACGTCACCCCAGGCTTTTGAGTGTATGTTTTGATTTTTAATACTAAACACTAGCCATTATAAGAGATCAGATTTACAATAAACACTGTTGAAACTTTGAGTATAAACCTTCATAACTAGGGGTTAGGTACACTTTAAGAAAAATGTCATATCAAAAAATATGTCATAACTAAATTAAATTAAATAGATGTTTGCTATTTTAAAAATATGAAATGCACTGTTTATACCAGTAAAGGGTGGAGTTTTCATATATTCATCGAGGCAGGTAAAATGGAACAAATGTGAACAGTAGACACGCTCAACAAACTTTGCATCCTTAGGATTCGTAACACAATCCTGAAATAAAAATGACAGCAAATTCAAAGAGAAATAACAGAGTGCTACATATTGTGAATCACTTCCAAAACAGAAGGGGCATGGAGTTTGTATGTATGTACTAGTGAGATGTGAATGGTTTCTATGTCAATCCTAATCAATGCAAGTCAAAATGGGAAAATTTTGACAAGAGCCATTAATGTAACATACTTTTGGTTCTGTTGGAAGAGCTCTCTTCTTGCACAATGCACATTCCTCTGTTGGGTACCGTCTAATACAGTCTTTAATTAGGAAATCAGAGACTACCTTTAATGATGGCTTTGGTACAAATGGTGGTGCCCTAAAAGACACAATTCATATCATAAAACTAAATAAATAAGAATAAATTAAATAATTGTGATTTTGATGCAGTCTGAATGACATTTAACAGTTATTGGGTTAGACTAAGCCCCCAGGGGGTTTATTTATTTCAGGCATATTTGAGGGGGGGGGGGGGGGGGGGGGGGGGCTTATTAGAGGGGGTCAGCTTGTGGATTTAGAAATGCAGTGCAATGTATTCTATCAGATCGGCCTAAATAATTTATATGATTTGATAACTTTCTTTCAACCAGATAAACATAGGATTACAGCGCAACGCGCAAAAATATGACCACATTTAATGTATTTGAATACTTCTATGCACGCGCTTTGTGCTGTCAAACGAGCTTTTACACGCCTTATTTGGTAAAACTGACCAGCTTTGCGTTGAAATTTGTCGATTTAACGTAAAAAAAACTTTGCACGTTGGTTTAAAAACTAAAGTATTACATATGATATTTCCCTATAATTATCACGGTTTTTGTGCGACTGATCTGAACTTTCAAGATGTGTATACATTCAATCGCAAAATCATTTTTTAGCTTAAAACACAACGGTACCGGTATGCTGGAAAATGACACAATTATCCTCTGATGTATTAATTTGAGATACACAGTCAAAACGCCTCCATGCTATTTGTCAGTGCAACAACCTATCGAATGTATTGAATCACTAGTAAGATACATCTAATTAGGATACATCCCATGCATCATTTGGGTTTCAGCTTCTAATGATATTATTAAAACATCAAATGACAGAATATTCAATATATCAAACTGCCGCATAGCAAACTCGTGGATACCCTCTTCTGAATCTTACTTGCACTCTTGAAATATTGGGTTCCCTGTGCTCCTCTTACATCCCGCTGACAAGAACTTTGCATGATGCGTAAATTACTCCTTACACTTTCGCTCTGCTCCTGTTCTATCACCTTTCACTGTGGGAACTGAGGTTATTTATCCTTCTGATCATGCCAAAAACATTGGTGTTATTTTTGACAGTATCTATAACTACTCAGGTTAATTATATCGTTAAGTCAGCTTTTATCATTCACACGGAATATTGTATAAGAAAAGGAAATTTCTATCGTGTGATACTACTTAGGCTGCGTTCATAATGTATGGCAGGGGGGAGGGGGGGGGGCATCGGAAACATTTTGGTAGAAAAAAGGGGGGATGGGCAAATTTTTATCAGAAAAATGGGTGGGTGGGGGTGTGTGCACAATTTTTGGAAGAAGCTACAAGCTTAGGGGGGGATCGTATTTTTTTGCCTGACTTTAAGGGGGGATGTTAAGAATTATTCTGGTCATTTCAAATTTTCGATTTTTCCGTTTTGCATATTATTAAATATACTGAATAAATTAGATATGTGTATAAATGTACTACAACGTTTCTGCAATCGAGTGTATGTAGTGTTTAAAAAACGAGTAGGAGTGTTTTATCAGGTATAAAAGCACGAGGCGTAGCCGAGTGCTTTTATACCTCATAAAACACGATCTACGAGTTTTTTGAACTGCTTAATACACTTATGAACAATTTATAAGATTTTGTTTCAACTGGAGCCACCATACACGTCACGAACATGGATTTTTATACTTCGATAGAGATTTGACGTCACGGGCATGCGCAACCAGATTCAATAGAAGCTCCCACACGTTGGATATTACGTGCCAAGGCAAAGACAGGCACGTTAGTCAAAGATCATTAGGGTTGACTATGACCTTGATGAAGCTCTATGTCTTCATCTAAACTTGGATGCATACTTCATCCCTGATGAAGTCACCCTCATAGTATTCAAGTGGTCTTTATATAAAGATCACATGTGTCTTTATATAAAATCACTTGAATACTAATGAAGAGGACTTTATCGGGTATAAAGGTTCATGCACGTGACGTGTATGGTGGCTCCAACTCGACCATAAGCTTATGAATTATTAATGAGTGTTTTAAATATATTTAAAACACTCATGAACAATTTATAAGATTTTGGTTCAACTGGAGCCACCATACACATCACGAACATGGATTTTTATACTTTGATAGAGATTTGACGTCACGGGCATGCGCAACCAGATTCAATAGAAGCTCCCACATGTTGGATATTGTGTGCCAAGGCAAAGACAGGCACGTTAGTCAAAGATCATTAGGGTTGACTATGACCTTGATGAAGCTCTATGTCTTCATCTAAACTTGGATGTATACTTCATCCCTGATGAAGTCATCCTCATAGTATTCGAGTGGTCTTTATATAAAATCACTTGAATACTAATGAAGAGGACTTTATCGGGTATAAAGGTTCATGCACGTGACGTGTATGGTGGCTCCAATTGGACCATTAGCTTATGAATTATTAATGAGTCTTTTAAGCAGTTCAAAAAACTCGTAGATTATGTTTTATCAGGTATAAAAGCACTCGGCTACGCCTCGTGCTTTTATACCTGATAAAACACTCCTACTCGTTTTTTAAACACTACATAATATACATATATATAGATATACATATATATATATATACAGATATACTGCGGTTTGCATAAACTTTGACCATTTATATACACTCAATTGAAGGATCGTTGCCGGGTTCAGAAACATAGAACATAAAAGCTGAGACCGAAATGGCACATGGGAAATGACATAATTGTATCATAATTTATTAATTTGCGCCATCTATGCAGTCAGTTTAGAATGCCAAACGCGAATTAAATAGTGGATGATGCATATTATGGTCGCCGGTCACAGCATGAATCTAATTAACGTACTTCCCATGTGCCATTTCAGTCTCAGCTTCTATAATCTATGTTTCTGAACCCGACAACCATTCTTCAATTGAGTGTATATATATATATACAAGTATGTCAAAAGTATACCAGAAATTATGGGATGTCATTCCCAATATTTTTTCCAGAAAGCCCTAGTGATAGACAACTCAAAAACAATATCTGGGATCATATCCCATAATATTTGATATACTTTTAATATACTAGTACCATATATGCACAAATGGTCAAAGTTTATGCAAACAGCAGTATATATATATGTGTGTATATATATATAAGAAATCTGTGAATCAATTTTTTGTAAAACAGTGCTCAATACATCCATAGAAGTACAGCAGAATATTATTTTGTTTGAGAAGAAAAAGTTATAATTTTAAACCCTTATTACTCGTCGCAAATCAAAATACCCAAAACAATCACTTTACTCACGATTAGAACATTGTTTTAACTTCTCAATTTCTAAATATCGACGTATTATTTTATATAGCAAATGGTTTAAATATTTTTTGAAAGTTCTTTATATTTGATGACGTGCCAAAGTAACTTGGTAATAAAAAAATTTTCGCCAACATAAATTTATTGGAAAATAATAAAATTTCACAGATTCGAAGCCAAGACAGTGTTAAGGAAAGTTTTTCAACAATCTAGTCCATACACATTTTTGCAAAGGCACGCGAGGCACTCGAAGTTGGATGATATTTTGGCTCTCTCAGAGGGTCAGTTATGCACAAATTGGTTTTTCTCGTTTTTCTCGGAAATAAAGCCATATTTCAAAAAACGAAGTATACCACAATTTGTTTTGGCTATATGTAACCTTTTGATTTTTTGACTGTTGCCAGCAAATTTCGATTTTGTTTGATTTTTGCTGACATCTACTCTTAATATTTTAAACCCAATGTCGTAAATGATATGTAAATATACTTACTTTGGATTCTTTCGAATTGGGGCTTGAACACACTGTCTTGCCATATCAACAGCTTGACCAACAAACACTTTTTCCAAGGACTTTGGAAAATTAGATTGCTTAGGTTCTATGCTGAAGAAAAGTAAAAGATTTTGTGAACCAGCAAACATTTTGACACAAGGAACAATGATGCATTCTGATTAAAGTGCATATGACACGAAAAAATATTAATGTTAAAAATGTGTATTTTTTTTTGGCATTAATAAGAATATCACATTTGAATTTGTTTCAAAAACGTATTTCTCTAGAAATTCAAGAAAATTTAGCACAAGTTGTGACGTCATTTTGTTTACAAGTCTCCAGATTTAGCTACAAATACACGAAATATGTTTGAATGTAGAATCTTAATTTCAGGTAGTACACTTTTCAGTTCCCCAGCATTTGAAGAGTACTACGTAAGCTATCAAATGAAGCTGAATAGAATATGCCTTTTGTTGTTATTTTATACGAATTACAATTTATATTTTGTGCATTACTACCCAATCTAGAGTACGTGTCAACAAGATGACGTCACAAGTTTGGCTAACTTTTCTTACATATCTCAAGAAATAAGCTTTTGAAACAAATTTTATTACCATATATTCATTATTATTAACAAACTATACATTTTAAACGATGAAATGTTTTCGTGTCATATACACTTTAAGTGCTTTTGGACGGCAATGGAAATAGCGCTATATAAAAACTTGTTATTATTTATCATCATCATCATCTTCGTTGTCGCCATCATCATCTACAAATCAATGTTTAGCTTTCACTACAATATACAATGGCATTAAAATCACTCAAATCATATAAAAATATTTTACTATAATTTAACTTTTAACTTCATGTAGGATCAATGCTGAAAACATTGAGTTAGGGGTCATAGGCACTTTAACTTGGGATCTCTGTATAGACTCAGGTATGCAGGCTGCCCGAATCAGAATTACTGCATGCACTGTAAAAATATATGAAAATGTATTTATTTAATGTAATGAATAAACTAGTAAATAACTTTGAATTCATACTACCTAACAGCTTCATCTGGATAATCATCTGGAATTGTCAATTTTAAGTTCATAAAATAACTGTAGATGAAAAAAAAAAAAATCTTAAAGTGAGGTGATATTCATTTGATTATTCTTGCTTATAGCCAAAGTCTTATATTCAACTAATTACCGATTCATAAAGGATTCAAAACACAAATTGTAGTTCCAGAAATATCCATAACCCTGACCACAAATGAAGGAAATTCTTAAAAGGACCCCCTCACCCCTTCACCCCCAAGAACTTCTAATAATTAGAAAATTATTTTCTTCCATACAAACTCTGTAATTTTGTCCTTTCTCTGGTCCCCCTCCCCTCCAGAATTTCCAATTTCTTCAATGGGTGGGGTATGAACTTTTGAACTTAATTTCTTAGGTTTGGGTTCGAACTTGCAGCATTTGTCAAAGTAAATGTTTTTCTAGAAAAAAAATGGGTTATTAAATTTCCTGATTTATTTATACAGGGGCCACTGAGGACTACAGCGCCCCCCTCCTTTTTTTCTTTTCCCATACTATATAGATAATATAATATAATAATAATGGGATTAACAGTGGATTTCACAGAATGGCTCTCCTAACACTGGATCCAATTGGAATTTAAAAGTTGATTTTTATGGAGGGAGGAAAACTGAAGAACCCGGAAAACCCTCAAAGCACAGGAGAACAAACAAATGACTCTACTCACACAGGATTACCAATCACTACGGGACATGAACCTGCTGGGTGACATTGAAGAGTGCTTCCCTATACTACAGTAGTCTATTACATTTTCCAATCTTAGCCCCCACTTTTTAAGTTTCACAGCCTAGACACTAGTGTGTTGCTATAGCAACCACAGTTTAGTGCATTTTTATGTTTCATATTTTGAATACAAGTTTACTGCAAAGTTTGGATGACACTCATCAAATACTCTCAGAGATATACTGAAATCTACAGCATGTCAAAGGAAACTGAGAGTTGAGAATATGATGTCATCAACCTCCTGATTAGCATAAACTTAAAACTTAAATATCTCTTAAACCAAAAATGCTAACAAGAAATGAAAAACGCCAGTTTTCTTCTTTTGCAAAGTACTTAAATCAAAGTACTAAATAGTAAAGATTGGAGACATTAAAATTTCATCGTAGTGGCAGTACTTTAACCTTAATGTAACAAGATGTGCAAAACAATTAACCAAGAGTACCCTGCTATGGTTGTGAAATGGTTTTGTGTTATGGTTTTGAAACAGTAAAACCAAAAATATTTTTGGATCGGGCAAATGCATCTTCTGTAACATAGGAATGCAAGATCACATTGTTTCCACAACAATCATTTCTTTGTTTAATGGTAATATGCTTCAGAAGAGACAATTATCATGCATATGTAATATAAACAGAGAATTTTTTTAAATCAGTAGAGACATATGCTTTGCAAGGGAAAAAATGATGCACCTTAGGTAGACCTATTCATGATTAGATGTGCCTACAGTATTGATAACGTATGATTTATATATATTATATACCTGTTTTGGTTGATACAAATACTGATTACTCCTGTCTTTTGTTTGACCTTAAACTGGTCTTTGTGTGTAATCAGTTTATCTTTCACATAGGCAAGTTCTTCACTGCACACAATTAATGGGTTTTCATCAAGGAATTTTCGTAAGAATAAGACTAAAAGAAAAACCTGTAAAAGGGTAAATAAAAGTTTAAGATAAAAATAGCAGATAATTAAATTTGGAAAATTTTCCTGGGCTTCGAAAGATCCGTTAATTAGAAATTAGCTGTTCCTAGGTCAAGGAAAAAACCGGGTTGAATTTGCATTACAGCTAGTGCTTTGTGGTTATGCATTCGGGGACGAAATCATAAATGCCATCTTGGAAATATGTCCCTTTAAAAAGCCCCACAATGCACCACAATGCCAACTTGGCCCAGTGCTTTCCTCATCAACAGAACAGCTAATAGAGGAGTTCCATTTCTTGAGCTTTAAGTTGAATTTGATTAATTTATCAATGCGTAATAACTAACTTTGGCATACAACTGGAACCTCTTCTCAAATGGATTCTAAGTAACAAATCGTTTGACAACAGAAGCTAAATAAAAGGTCAAAAAAGACTTATTACTCAAATTCACACAACAGCCTTCAAATATTTCACACAACAGCCTTGCCTTAGAGCCCTTGTAATAACAAGGAATTTGAAAAAGAATGCGACATTAACATATAATTATAGAACGAAAAAGAAAAACTGAAGAAGGATCATAGGAATGCTATGATCTGTATGCCATATCTTAATGATCTTAATGCTATGAATCTGTATGCAATATCATTTAGCTACCGGTAAAAGAATGTGTTGCAAATCATTAATCAAGTCAAAAAACAAAGGGTGCAAGGGATTCTGATAGTGGTAGTACCCATGATATTGATGCTGCATATAAAAATATTTAAATCTAAATGGCCTGTTTGACTTATCAGTTATCACATCATCATACCTGCTGCTTTCCAACATGTTTTTTCATTTCTTGATCACATAATTCCATCATTCTATTCAATAATTTAGGTGGCAAAACACTACTCTTGAGCTCAGTTAAAATTGATTCTTTGGGATAGTTTCTTGGAAACTGCATTTTTACAGTAACTTGTTTGTGCTTGGTTCTTCTATGAATAATTAATAATTGAATCAATCATGTATAGTTTTATTGCAAAACACAAAGCTACTGTTAACCCTTTCACTACTAGAGGCTAAGAGGGTCCAACAAAGGCTATTCCTGGAACATAATTAGGGTGTTTTTTATTTCTCAATATCAAAATGAAAAAACATATGCTCACTAGATATTGAGATCTTATAATGTATGAGTCAATTCCAAAGGTTCCCATCCCCCCCGGGAATATATGTCTGAATGGGTGGGCATTTGACTTTTGACTAAATATAGCGGCCCTTATCTAATTTGCATAAATTAGCGTATTGCAAAATTTTAGGCTTGTGGATCAGTGCTTAGAGGACTCTGGTTCGCCTGTGAATTTTAAAAAATCCCAAATACCTTTGTTTAAAATCTGGGATAGCACAAGGGAAGTTAGAAAAGCTTTCTTGGTGGATCTCTTTGTGCATTCTCTCCAAAAGAAAGGCAAAAGAAAGGTTGAACTTCAAATTGATTACGACCTCATTGAAATCGAATGGCCACGGTTACAAAAATTTGGTTTCAAAATACAATCTCATACTTGTTGCTTCTTTGAGAAACAGGGAAAGAAAAGCTTGGAATTAAAAAGAAAAAGAAGCAAAACTTTTCAATGTGGATGACAGTACAGAACGAGTAGATGAAGATAAGTTTTTGGAGTCTAAAACAATAAATATGTTTATGCTAATTTCCAAAGTTGGCGAAGATTTCAAGTCTCGATTCTTATAAAATTAAAGCTATAAATGATAAAATGATCTCAAAAGGTACTTAGCATGAAACTTGTTGGATGTATACAGGCTCAGTTTTGTACTTTTTAGGTAAAATAAGAGATTCATCAGACTGGAGGGGCGGGCATTTGACCACTTAGTGGAGACTAAACAGTGGGAAATTTGATCATTTTGTTGGCCGCATGGTGGGGAATTTGACCAATTTTTTTCAAAAAAGGGGGTTGCCTGGGTGGGGGGGGGGGGGGGGGGGGAGGGATGGGAACCTTTGGAATTGACTCATACATAACACATCAAAGCTGTTGATAGAATATGATTTGTTAATGACCCAAAAAACAATAACCCACATGTTTCAACACATACAAATGTCCTAGGGAACGGGTAATTGAAAAGCAAAAATGTCTTTCCGCTGGCCGTTTTTGGCCGCTCTAGTAGTGAAAGGGTTAATAAATGAAGGTAAATTTCACCTCTGTTTACCAAAAAAAAAAAAGGGGGGGGGGGCTCAAAAAAGGTTTGTTAACATAAAAAAGCTGGCTTCGAATGTAATAACTGTTGGCTTCAAATGCAATAAATATAGCGTATTTAATAGGCTAAGCAACAAAGACAGCAAACACAATCTAAGCTCCAAATAATACTAAATTCAAAATTCTAATTAAAACTTACTTTAGACTAACTTGGACGTTCAAAGTATGTAAAGATATAATCTCTACTCCGTCTATATTCTCTAATATTTTAGCTTTTACTTCTTTAATCTCAGCTTCAATGTATTCTTGCGTTTCCTTGTCGAAGCCGGTCGCCATGTTTAAATTTCCAGCCTATCTGAGCCCGCAGTATTCAGCGTTTGTATTACCCAGCATTCTTTTAGAAAGACTTTTATGAAGTTTGTCCACAGGATGCCCAAGCAATGTTTTTTTAAAGGAAAGTTTGTGAAATAATATAAGTAAGCTTACCAATTTTTGCCCGTTTGTTTTTGTTGCCACTCTTTGCCTCTGTGCGCAATTTGGAGTCAATCCGACGAGTTTTAGCCTTTTTACGGGCCTAACAATATAAATAATGACAAGGACGGCCTCGGATTCTTTCATTGCCTTTTGTAAGAAAAAAATTAATCGTAACACAATCGAATATCTTTTGTTTGTAATTATAATAATTTATTTTTCTTTTCTTTTCTTTTTCTTGTCACATTTTGTATTTGATTCAAGTAGCCAATGGTAAATTATCTATACATAGCGAGATTTACGATTATGTAATTATGTATAATTATGTATTACCATCCACACAACGCCCGATTCACACCGTATTCAAAAAATTCCACTCTGTAGACCGTATTTAAAAAGATGCGGATTCGTGGTCTACCGTATTCAATGGACGGAAGGCCAATTGGCAGCAAAAAAGTTGCTGTATTTTTGTTCAAAAATATCCTGATACGTGTGGACGGGGCCTAAATTCGCTTGCAATCCTTTTCACTACGGACCATTTTTTCCCACAAAAAGCAAATCCGATGAAAACTTCACTCCGCAGATCAATAAAGATATCGCAATCTCACGATACTGAGCCTTGATACCTTCTAATGTTTTTCAAAATTGCTACGAAAACGCCCGTTTATTCGTGATGACAAAGGCTCAAAAAGAAGAGCCATTGGATGCGCCGGTTGTGCCTGGAAACTATTAAAAAGTTAAATCTTATTGCAAATACTTAAGAAACACAAGAAAGAGGATTATTATTATTAGAAACTATTAAAAAGTTAAATCTTATTGTAAATAGTTCAGACACACAAGAAAGAAGATTATTATTACTACAGTGTAAGGACTATGTCAACTTGTTGCTCATTTGGAAAATTCCGAAACAATTGTCTCTGAAGATCAGTTACCCTGCCGACCCTTTTATTATTGAAATACATGTATATATCGTTGTTGAATCCACATATTTTCGATCAGAAGCTTCATTTTTCAGTAAACGTGTCCATAAATGGTAATTTTTAGCCAAGATATTCATTTATTAAATTGAGTCGCCAAAGAAAATAACAAATAGGTTTAATAAGGATGACGTTACACTCACCCTAGAAACTGCGCGCGATAACAGCTCAGTAGTAATAATAATTATTAGTAGTATAACTTTAGACTTGAATATAGTGGTTTCTCGAGCTGTGAATGGTCGAGCGACCGCGCAGTGATTATTCTGAGACGATGAACATCACCGCAGGAGCGATGGAACAGTTATTTATAGCAAAAGGCTATTTATGGCAATATGACTTTGTGGAGTTGAGTTTGTTTATTCTGATTATGATTAGAGCCAGAATTGGACGATACAAAGTCCTTTTACAATTAATCATAAATATTATTACTTCCGAGAAAAATATTTTTAACGATAAATAATGACCAGTAAAGTTTTTTGGCTGAAAAGGGTGAAAAGTTAGTGACAAATCTCAGGAGTACACGCTCGATCATGGTATAGCAATTGCGCGATAGCACGAATATTCTACTAAAAAGGTGTAATAAATGTGATTGGCTCTTATATATCAAAAAAGAGGAGAGAAATGAAAAGACAATAAGAAAGTAAGTGACTAAAGACAAAAAAAGAAATTGAAAACGATCATCAACAAAGAGGAGAAACAGAGAAAATAAAATTGCAGTAATGTTTTAACGGATTATAGTAACTCTTTGCGGCTCTAGATAAATCAATGTGGTCTACTAACGACTAACAAAAAATAGAGCAAAGCTTTGCCGGGATTATTTCATATTTAATAGTATTATATATAGATATATATGAAGCTTAAATTAATCCCCGAAAAAGTTCATTTTCGTTTAAATACTGAAAACTTAAACGAAAGTGCTCCGTGTATAGACCAAAGACTTCAAAGACAAATAAACTGAACGGCTTTTAATAACTTTTTCAATGAATTTACAATTTTATTATTATTTTATTATTATTGTTGTTGTTATTATTATATTATTATTATTATTATTATTATTATTACTATTATTATCCTATTGTATCACAGGATAATTTCTATTACATGATTTATATTTACATGGTACATATAGTTCATCAATTGATCAGTATTAATTTTCAGTATAACATGCAATAAGAAAATTGACAGCATTTCGCAGCTGCTGATTTTTTAATAATCCAGTTATTATAATCAATCATTGTTGTGTGGAGCTGAGTCAGGAAAAACTTAGCTTAACATAGAGTTTTAACTTATCATTATTTCAACTAAAAATCTTGTGTCTATGGTGAACCTAATAAGCGGTCAAATGTTTTAGGCACTCGTCTTCCTAGAGGTCATGACTCAATTGTTGGCCTTAATTGGAAAAATCTGGCCCAGGGTGGGCCGTACATTAGTGCAGAAACTACAAACACTCGCAAATACTTCTCGATCCAAGAATTGATAGACTTTGAACAAAACCAGTAATTAAGACCTTTATTAGTGCTAAAAGAGTGGCTTGTGACCATTCTTAAGGACAATAGACGATCGTGTTGTTTCTTCTGTCGATCAATGAGCACGACTACAAGTAATTTTGAAACAAAAGATGGTTTAAAAAACAGCAAATTGAAAATGAATTCTTCAAAATTAATCCAGTTCTCAATTCAAGTAGGCTTTATACATCAATGGAGGAAGGACAAGGGGGAATTTTTATAAGAAACATTTTCCGGGAATTCCTTATTTTGTGTAAAAAACGATCCACGTTGCCAGGTTCAACAGGTGTGAAGCGTCGGGGATGCCACGCATGCGTATACCATTTTTCATGGTCAATCAATTAATAATGGATTTCTGGTGTCAAAAACAAATTTTCAGCAGATGTCAAATACAATTAGAGGCCTTAGGTAGATAGCAAGAAAAATCTATTGCGCTATCACAAGTTAAGACTTTTAAATTCGCAGCAATTTGTTGTGTCTAGCACTATAGAACTCTTATTGGAGAAGCAGTTTTCGTCTTCAATTTCTTATCTGTAATACGAGTCTCCCTAAATCGGGCCGTCGCTATAAATCTATAAGAAGATAACATACCAACCACAACTGATTGAATCTCGATCCTCAGGAATTAGGATAGCCGTAAAAAATCTGATAAAAGGGTTTTTTTTTTTTTTTTTTTTTTTTTTGCTACCGAATTATTCAGTGTCGTTTGGATTTTGTTTCGGTGCTTGTGTGGGATGTAGTAATTTAACGAAAGCTGAATGAAGTTTCGCCCAAATATTTAATACCTACACCATTGAACAGTCATTGATAGAGGCTAAATTGTGCAAATCTAGTAAGGTTTGGCACACGTCGTAGTGTATTGAAGATCACATTCCTTTTTGTCTATTATTTTAGGTTGCCAAAGCTTTATTTAACTTTGTAATTAAACTATTCTTAGTTTTGAGTCTAAATGGAACAAAGAGTTTTGTAAAGACGATGTGTATACAAATATTTTTATCTAAATATGTATGGGTGTTCTTACGGTTTTACCATGAATTGTGAGAGTTATTTTATAAAAGAAAGATACAAAATCTTTGTACGTAAGATTAGGGATGCTTTGAGATGGCATTTTAATAACGAAAAAAAACCTACACGGGATTGTTTCTGCCCGGCTCTAGTCCATCAAACGATTTTTTATTCTATCATGAAAATGTTCATTGTTCTTCAAAAGCCAATGAAATGTGAGCATTTGCCAAGGCCTGGTCCAGTACATTAGCACTTTAGCCTATCGTAATATTCTGATATAAATGCCAAGTTATTTGGGCTGCCGAAAGAGTTAAATCAAACAGCTCAGCCATCGCAACAACAAACCAAGACTCAAGGTTGTAGCTTCAATCAATACGATGAGTATAAAAGACATCGAAAAAAGTTCGGCTTTTACGATTCCAACAGCTACAACTATACGCTTTTCACAAATGAGCGAAGAGGAAAATGCAGAGGGTTCCAGAATGACTAATAAATACCCTCTTTTGGCACCTGTTTTAACCCAAACCAGAAGACGGAGGGCGGTTAGCACTGTCAAACAAAAAGAACCTGCCGTAGTCGCTCGTCGAAATGCCCGAGAACGAAAGAGAGTAAAGCTTGTTAATGACGGATTCGTACGGCTACGAAAACATGTGCCTACAGACCCAAAGAATAAAAAATTATCGAAAGTTAAAACGCTGCGAAGCGCCATCGAATATATCCGTCATCTTCAACATCTGCTTAGTCAAGCGAATAAACACCAGATATGTACTGAATCCGACCTGGATACAGCTGCTGGAAGCTCATCGATTGAGTGGATCGCCACCGACCTCGTAAGTACCGAAATTTTCCCGCCATTCTAAGATGAATTCGATAGTGGCATCAAACGCGTATTGCACAAAGAATGCTCCAAAACTGAGTCAGTATTCGGAATTCTCTTTTTCCTTTTCATCGTGATCAAACCTCTTTTTAGTCTTTTATCGCTGCACTTGTGGAAATCATGTTATTTCGCTTTGACGCTTCGATCTTGTTTTTGTCTTGTGGTAGAAGGTTATGTGTTTTGTTTTTGAAGATCGTCTCTCGCTGCGTAGCTAAGCAGACTTCTTATTGCGGCCAAGAGAAACTCGTAAATAGCAAGGTTCCTTTGACAATCGCTAAGGACTCACTTGCGCGCCAAAGCAAGGCCTTAGTTTAAATACCCTTATTTTTTCGATTCCTAATTTCAAATTTGTATAAATCTAAATCTGCCTGATACTATTTGCGTTAAAAATATTAAAGCAATATATTGCTTTTGATCGGTAGAAAGGTACAAAAGGAGGAAGTCAAAGCGAAATGAAAGATTCATTTCATATTCAATCTTTAATACACTGGGAGAGCTGTTAAAACAAATTTAGTGATGTTTTACAGTTCAAGAATGGCGAAAAGATTCCGACTTTAAGTACTATGCATTTGGAAAGCAGAATGGCTTCCTTGCTATTAGCCAAGGAGCTGTCAGATTAAACTAATTCGTTTGAATATGCGATTTAATATTTTTTTCATCTTTTTCCGGTCAAAATGAACTGTTCTTTATATGTAAAATTAAATGAAGACTGGTTATTGTTCTTGCTTCAAAGTAATATGTGGTAAATCTTGCTTTTCTGTTCCAGAAACGAGAAGGCGAATTCAAAGACGAATATTCGAAGACGAATATTTTTTCATACAGCACACAACAGCGACCGAGAAGTGCGGACTCATCGGAGCGCTTACTAAAATTCAGCAATGAAACTAGCTTTTAAATTTAGACGAAGTTTCAAACCATTATTGGCGAATACAGAGAAAGGCAGAGAGCCGAAAACTGTCAAGTTCTCAAGTAAAACACCATGAGTCGCCCAGACGTAAAATCGACGATTGGCATTGAAAACAAAGGGCGAGAGAATATGAGAAGAAATACGCCCAATATGATGAAAATTTCTCAATATTCAACGTCTATGAATCTTTTGACTAAAACATATATTTGTACAAAAATATCCAAATGAAAATGCCAGCGACTTATGGCTGGAGAAATTAATAATATATAGAACAAAGACGAAATATAATTTATACAGATAGTAGAATAGCGGAGATATAGTTATCATTGAGTAAATATAAAAAAGAATACCAATAAACTGTATAGAACCTTTGAACAACTGCGTCGAAATTTGAACTCATTAAATTTGAACGAGGTTGTCGCGTTTTCTTGGAAGAAAATCAAAATTTTCAACAATACGAGAAACGAAATTCAAGAATACTACACGCTAACTTTCAGGGAACGGAAGTTGAATTTGGAATATGCTTGCCGGCTTGTCATATTCTTCCGGCGTTCAGAACTTCTTCTTTCACGCAGACAAAAATCGATTTGCTATAAGTAAGGGATGGAAAATCGACTAATTTTCGCTATTTTCGCTACATGAGAACTCGCGCTATTGATTCTTTTTTCTGGGCTAGTCAAGGATTAGGAAATTACTAATGCTTGGAAGTCGGCTTTTCGAAAAAATGGATTCACATTTATGAAAAGAAAAGAAAACTTTTCTTTTCCGATTAATTATTTACGTGAATTGGCGAAAACTTTTCTCGCGATATCTCGAAAATGGCTATTTCCCCGCTCTAAGACAATTAAGAAAGCGAAGCTCCATCTTCAAAAACCGAAAGTTGATTAACTTTAGCTAGTTTGCGACCAATAGCGCAAAAAAAAAAAAAAAAAAAAGATAGGGACGAAGAATACACTTCCCATATATTTATCTTGATGTTTACTCAACCTAAGAAAATGCCATTTTCGAAAGGACGAGCAAGACTTTCCATTATTCTTTAAAAATATGGAGCGTTTAATATGAATTACAAACTTTCCCCCTAAGATAAAAACTCTCGTTTAATGTTTAGCAATACCTTAAATATATATTTGCTCCGCTATATAGAAATTAAGAGCAGAAATACACTTAGCATACACGTGCCTAAAATGGAATATTTAATCACCAACCAACTCGCCTTCTAATTGCCAACCGACAAACAAAGACGGCCATTGGAAAAATTTAATTTGTATGCGTAATTTTTCGAGCTTGAGATGACTGACTAGAAGCCCATAGTAAGTAAAGCATTAGAACTTCCCTGCTAAGAGTCCGGAAAAAGCTGATTTCATGGTCATGAAGAAAAGCTACAGTAAATATTATCATGTTCGCTTATTTAGGTTAAGAAATCTTAAAAGTGCACCACTTTTCTGAAGTTAAAATAAAGTTTTTCTTACATCGAACTCAACTCGGCAAAATAAAGAAAATTCAAAACGGCGTGAAGATAATCTTAGTGATCCGTTTCTTTCCTTTTCTTTACTGATTTTTTTATTCTGTTTCTGGACATTTCTTTATTTTGGACAATAATCTCCGGTCCTTTTGAATTAAGGCAGTCATTGTAGAACAAGAGATTCAGAAGATTTCAATTTACATTGAAGTCTTAGTTGGTCTTACTTCTCAATAAGTTCGGTATCGAGAGTGTCCGAGGTGGTAACATTAGGCTCCAGGAGACGAAAGTGTAGATATAAGGACCTCAAATGTTGATGACATTTTTGATGAAAAAAATTCGAGAAGAAGAGAACGGTCTTGTGCCTGCTCGGAAGTAATCCACTCTCAGCTGAAGCGATCCTCAAACCCTAATTGGTAGAAAGAAATTCTCCTTTTATGTCGGACTGCTAAGACAGGTGGTATGTCACAATGTGACGGAAGAAGCATTTATGTATGACTAAACTCAAAAGAATCTTAACGGCCGCGCGGCGTCAATTCTTTAGCTTCGAAATTGATAGAAATAAAGTACCCGTGAAACTCTCTCTGAAACTAGTAAAACCGAACAGTACTCGAACGCGTACGTTTATAAATGGCCTAATATTTGCAAGATATTCCCAAACAATATATGATGTTGCTGGAATATCGCTTACCAAAATATATACATTGTGCTGAACCGACAACGCCTACAGAGAATTAAATGTTTGTATATTTATCATTGAAACATTCATTGGCAATTATTTGATAAATAAAAATTTATTGAATTGAAAAAAAAATTTGAATGTCAGTAAATATTTTATAAAATAATCATGGTATTTGCTTAAACAGATAGATAAGCCATAGAATGCTTGATCATGAAAGGCAGGTATTAAATCTTAGTTTTTAGAAATTCAATTGAATGTTTTTTAATATGGCTTTAGGACTAGTACTGAATAAAAAAAACGTTATAAGGTGTTATGATGAAATAATAGATTCGCAGTGTCGAGGAAATTGCTTCAATCCATGCGCGATGAAGAATATCGAATGTTTTCTTTAATTACCTGAGCCAATGTAAGCGCTTTCATTCTGTTCCCTCGACTTTTTGCGATAATTTACATAATGATTTTTTTTTTGAAACCTCTAATCACAATCGGAAATTATTTTCAAACAAAGTTAGACAATGCAGCTTAGATTTGCGATTTCCTAGTAGATAAAAACTACCATAGTGGTTTATTTTTTTGTTTTTTGTTTTTTGTTTTGTTTTTTGTTTTAATTTTTTTCTTGGTTTTTGTTTGTTTGTTTGTTTGTTTTTTGTTGTTGTTTTGTTGTTCATGTTGTTGTTTGGGGGGGGGGGGGTTCTTTAAGATTTGTAGTGCGGGCAAAGATGTTTTTGATAACAGAATAGAAGATATACGAGTTACCTAGAAACTTTCTAACTTTGTCGATATTCTAATCTATAATTCAAATGTAGTGCTTAATTAATATTGGACTCTTGAAAATTATGACAATGAGGTGCCTGCCATTTTCGGGTTCGTTGTATTAAGTTATTTAAAGCTATAAAATAAACACAAATTAGAACAAATACAAAAACAAAAAACAGAAAACACACAAATCGAACTTAGTAAATGCCAAAAATTATAGCAAAGAACAAATTTAGATGTCGATAGTTCAGTGCATGCAATTATATTTTCCTCTAAGGTTAATGATTTTTTTATATTTTTAATGACAAAGATATAGATATAGATATAGATATAGATATAGATATAGATATAGATATAGATATAGATATAGATATAGATATAGATATAGATATAGATATAGATATAGATATAGATATAGATATAGATATAGATATAGATATAGATATAGATATAGATATAGATATAGATATAGATATAGATATAGATATAGATATAGATATAGATATAGATATAGATATAGATATAGATATAGATATAGATATAGATATAGATATAGATATAGATATAGATATAAATTCTTTGACCATACGCAATTTTACTCAAATGTTTTTACAGAGATTTTGGTATAAGACAATTGAACACAAATATATGAAAATCTTATTTGAAAGTTTATTTATTTATTTTAGTTTTAACCCCTTTCCCAGTTCATTAAACCTTTCTTCCCCTCCTACCCTGATATCTCCTTACCAAAAAAGACACTGAGGAGAAGAAAAACAAAAAGAAGGGAGGCAAAGCAATGTAGAATTTATACATGAGCTAAAACTTTAAAAGTACTTTTAAAATAGAACTTACTAGTTAAACGGTGACACTATAGGGGTAAAAATAATGAGAATAACTCGTAAGCGGACTTTAGAATTTTCTGGCGGTTGATGCGATGGTTTTTCTTAGTCCATTTACCAGAACGGTTCGCTTTTAGCTACACACCTCTTGCTTGTGTATTATGACTCTATTAAAAAAGAACTTAACATTTTTCTCGTCATCGTGCACATCAAACATTAAGTATATACTTTGTATGCCCACAGTGGTGAATTGCTTTGTTGGATCTAATTTATTTATTTCTCTTCCAAGGCACATGCGGATTAATCAGATCAAAAATTATATAAAAGAAGTACATGGTTATTTCGTTAAGATTTAGATACGAACACCAGCAATTTCAAGAGCGGCCAGGCTTACAAGATATTAAGATGTATAAGATGACACAAGATATATCATTATTATTGAACATTAAAAGAAGGCTGTGCTGACAGACTTTTGCTCTACAGTTAAGTTCAATATGGGCTGTTCTTACCAACGCAATTTCAAAATTCTTTATGCTATGTCAAACGACCGTTATATGAAAAGGTTGTTGTGCAATGCCAATAATGATAAAAGCGTTCCGCTAAAGTGGCTTGAGTTTATAAAAAAATGTAATTGGGATAAATAATGTTAGAAAGTCAAAACCAAAAGTTTTTGAATAATATTAATAGTAATACTTTGATGTTACCTCCATTTTTTGGCTATAATTTGGCAAAGCACAAAATTGTTCGGTGTTACTACAGGGCTCGGTTGCACGAAGCTAGCCGTCGGATCCGATATCGCTATCCGACGGATAAATCTTATCTCGTCGACACATTTATTGGATGACAGCATCGACTTATCCACTGGATAAGAATTTAGTACTAGTACAACTGGGCCCAGATGACATACTTTTCAAAAAGAGCTATTAAAAAATGACCAAGAAAATACTCCAAAACAAACAAAATTTTAATTTCTCTGCGGCGGTATTTGATATGGGTCCAACGATGCCTGATATATTGTTTTGTTGAGTTTTAGCTATCGGTGTTAAAACTACTTATTGGCGACACGCGTAGACTTATTATGTGCCTTCCTGGATAAGCGTATGCACTCTTTACAAATTAGTTCAACATACGTTATCGGCTTTTGTGCGTGTGTTTTCACTATTATTTTGCTTGTTAGCGAGAGACTAAATATTTGGCTACGGGCGCGTGGCTTGAGGTTGATTAAAGAAAAAGGTGTGAGAACATTTGGTCTTTTGTGTAAACAAAAAAACAGAAAGCGCTTTCTTCTTTTTCTATTACTTTTATTATTTCTCTTCTTGGTCTAAAATGAAAGATTTTGACTTCAATCTATCTAGCAACCTTTGCAGCTTTCAATCCCAAAACCATAAAAGATACCAATATGTTAAAACGGCTTACATTCCTTGCATTTGGGAAATGAATAAAAAGGGACCTATCCTTCAAAAATGCTTAAATGTAACCCAGTTTGTAAGCATTCAACTAAATGAAGCCAAGTCGACTGTCCTTTAATTACACTCTATAAAAAAGATTATTTCACAAAGAAATAGAAAGAGCCAACCACCAATATGCAGACGATAACTGTGACCAATGCACTAACTATAAAATATATTCTCCTTTTTGGTTTACTCATTTATTGTATATATGTATTATAGCTTATCGTGATGTTTTAATAAATGGGAGGAGGGGGAATAAAACTAGAGCTATATTACTTCTGCTTTTAGGAGATAATAATCTACAGTATTCAAACAGGAAAAGAAACATAAAAAGAAAAAAATTCAAAAACAAATCTTTTCTTCGTTCAAAGAGTATTGTTAGGTACGTGTCAAGACTAAAAATAATTCCGATAGATCTGCAAACACAACAGGTGAAACTCGTCCCAGAAAACTGTTTGGCTTTTTTGTTCTTTGATTGTTTCGATTGCTTTATGTTCTCTGTTTCGTTAGTCACCGCTTCCTTTGTTAGACTAAAAGTAATTAGAATCGATTCTACGGGGTTTTTCGTTTGTACGTGTTTAGAAGTAAAAAATATTCATTCCTTGTAATTCTCTGGGTTTATTTTATACAGGCCAGTAGTGTAATATATGACGTAATGTTATATGATCCCAATGTTATCATTACATAATCATAGACACTACTTATTGTACTTGAGTAGTTATAACAGTGGCTTGAAATAAACATCTTGATTCTACACGATCTGAGCGACTACAACATGGTGTCAGAACGTGGTCTATGAGCGAACCATTACTCGTATCAGTTAGAATGGCATCGAGTCTACAATGGGCAGCGCCCAGAGCAATGTCTTTTGAAGGCAACGTCAGCGAGAACTATCGAAAGTTCGAAGAACACTGGAATCTATTCGAGAAAACAGAACTTAAAGGAAAATCCGAAGAGGAGCGATGCTCGTATTTTCTGCTCTGCATTGGCGAGAAGGGTCGAGAAGTGTACAAGACACTGGACCTTCCTGACGAAACGACGACTGACGACGAAGGCGAGACAGTTTGGAACAGGACTACAGCGGATATCAAGACGGCGTTCAAGACTTACTGTAACCCGAGAAAGAACATCACTTTTGAAAGACACAAATTCAACACGAGAAACCAAGAACAAGGGGAGACAATTGATCAATACGTGACTGTATTGAGGACTCTTGCTTCACTGTGTGAGTTCAAAAATCTCAAAGACGGACTCATACGCGACCGGATTGTGTGCGGCATATCTGATCAATCCCTGAGGGAACGCTTATTACGCGAAGCAGACCTGAGCTTAGACAAGGCACTCAACATTTGCAGAGCATCCGAACACTCCAGACAACAGCTAAAAACTATCTCAGAGGCCAAGAACGCGAACGTAGACTTCGTCAAACAACGACAACCCAGATACAACGAGCGCCACACCCCCACGCAGACAAGAACGACAGGCGACTCCAAGCAAAAGCCATGCGGTAATTGTGGAATCCTACACAGGCCAAAATCATGTCCTGCCTACGGGAAAGAATGCAACAGTTGCTCAAAGCTCGGACACTTTGCAAAATACTGTCGATCAAGCCAGCAACAGCAACAATTTCAGCAGAAACATCAACCAAGAAATCACCGAACACGTGTACACGAAGTAGAATACGACGTCATTGAGAGTGATTATTCCGACCACGGCGTCGATCAGATTACAATAGACTCTGTCAACGAAAGCATCGATCACAACGAACAGTATGCAGACATTCGCATTGGTAACAAGGACCTGAAGTTAAAACTCGACACCGGAGCAGAAACAAGCGTCTTAACAAAGGAGGATTTCTACAAAGTCGTGCCTCGTAAGCGTCGCCGAGAAAAACTACGAACGTCCCACGCAAGACTCACAGCTTTTGGTGGTCACGCAATACCTGTCATAGGACAATGTTCTTTAATGTGTCAATTTAAGAACATCAAACAAGTAGTCCAGTTTCAAGTCGTCGAAGCTGGGAAGTCACTTCTAGGATGCGAAGATTGCGAAACCTTACAGCTCATAACATTTAATGTTCATGAAATGGAAAGGAACACTGACTCAAGCAAGCTGATTGGACTCAGCAAGGAAGAAATCCTTAAGGAATACTCAACATGTTTCGAAGGATTAGGCCGGATATCGGAACCTTACCACATCAAGATTGACAGCTCAGTTAGTCCAGTTATACACCCACCAAGAAAACTACCGGCAGCGCTACGCGAAAAAGTGAAAGACGAACTAGAACACATGGAAAGAGCGGGAGTCATCACTAAAGTCAATGAACCAACTCCATGGGTCAACTCGATGGTCGTCAACGAAAAACGTTCCGGAAAGTTAAGAATCTGCATTGACCCCCGTGACCTAAACAAAGCTGTTAAGCGCGAACATTATCAACTCCCAACACAAGAGGAGATTACCGCGCGTTTATCTGGAGCCAAATTTTTTAGCCATTTGGATGCCCAGTCCGGATTCTGGCAGATTCCTTCTAGACGAAGAGAGCTCACTCTTAACAACCTTCAACACACCCTTTGGTCGGTATCGCTTTCGAGTAATGCCGTTTGGGTTCGTGTTTGCTCAGGAGGTATTTCACAGAACTGTCAGTGAATTGTTTGCTGATGTAGCCGGATGCGAGACAGATATCGACGACATTCTCGTTTGGGGCAGAACCTTGGAAGAACACGACAGAAACCTTAAAGAGACTTTGGATCGTGTTAAACAAATTAACATGACTCTAAACAAAGAAAAGTGCAAAATCAGATGCACTGAGCTCGTCTACCTCGGAGAGAAGCTAACAGCAGATGGAGTCAAACCTGACAACAGCAAGATCAAAGCCATCATCGACTACCCAACACCCCAGAACAAACAAGAGATTCAACGCCTACTAGGAATGATCAACTTTGTCGCCAAGTTCACTCCAAGAATATCAGAAACCACAGCGCCGCTCAGAGAACTTATACGGCGAGACGTTGAGTTCCACTGGAGCCATCATCACCAAAAAGCCTTTGAAGACCTCAAGAAACAGCTATCCACGTCAGACACTCTCCAGTATTATGATGTAACTAGGCCCGTTATTATCCAAGTCGACGCTTCACAAAAAGGACTCGGAGCTGCACTCTACCAAGATAAAGGGCCCGTCGCCTATGCCTCAAAAGCGCTGAATGAGACTCAACAAAACTATGCACAGATCGAGAAAGAACTGTTTGCTATAGTATTTGGATGCAAACGCTTCCATCAATACATCTACGGGAAGACGGTAACCGTGGAGACAGACCACAAACCACTTAAAGCAATTTTCAAAAAACCACTATCCCAAGCTCCATCACATCTGCAGAAAATGCTACTTCAGCTACAAGCCTATGACATCCATGTAAAATACACAAAAGGAACTGAAATGTACATTGCTGATGCACTGTCACGTGCATTTCCGCCGGAAGTCACCACGGAGGATATCGAAAGAGAAATTCAAGACGAGAAGTACATACATCTTATGTCATGTGAGGCGTATGTCACTGACCGTAAGCTGCAAGAGATAAAGGAACACATTCAACGTGACATCACCATGCAAGCCCTGATCAAACAGATCAGGAGCGGCTGGCCCGAACATAGATCGTCAGTCCCACTAGTGTCTAGAGAATATTTTGCTTACCGCGACAGACTGACCGAGAATGAAGGATTAGTCTACGCTGGACATACAGTGTTAATACCACCAACACTCAGAAAAGATACTCTCCACAAGCTGCATCAGTCCCACCAGGGAATCGAGAAGACTTAGCAACTGGCAAGACAAAGCATCTTCTGGCCGGGAATGTCTACCCAGATAGAAGACATGATATCCTCATGTCCGACGTGTCTGAGACACCGCAACGCCAATGCCAAAGAGCCTCTACACCCACATGAGCTGCCACAACGGCCATGGCAGCGAGTAGCAACAGACCTGTTCAACTGGAAAGGAAAACCCCACCTTGTAGTAGTTGACTACTATAGTCGCTACCCAGAAGTATCAGAACTGAGGGATGAAAGATCAATAACAGTGATCAACAAAATGAAGTCCTTTTTCAGTAGACACGGTATTCCTGAAGAGGTTGTGTCAGACAACGGTCCCCAATACTCCTCAGAAGACTTCAAAGTCTTTGCAAACAACTATGGATTCATACACACAACTACTAGCCCTAGATACCCCCAGTCAGGTGGACTACATGAGAAGACAGTACAAACTGTGAAGCGACTACTCGAAAAGGCAAGAGAGTGCAACGAGGATCCCTACCTAGCCCTACTCCACTACAGGAACACACCAATCAATGGAGTCACACCAGCCCAAGCCCTTATGAGTAGAACCTTGAGATCTACAGTTCCAACAGCAGCAAAGAAACTACAACCATCTGCGCTGGACCATAAGGAGTTTATTGACAACAGAATAACTCAACAACACAGACAGAAGGCATACTATGACCTCAATGCACAACCACAGCTTCCACCACTGCAAGAGAATGAGGAAGTCAGAATGAAGAAAACACCCGAAGCACCTTGGGAACCAGCTACAGTTGTAACTAAGCACCACACGCCAAGGTCTTATGTAGTAAAGGCTGATAATGGTACCCTCTACAGAAGGAACCGGCGACACTTAATGAAAATTAAGAGTCCAAACATTCCGGAGGAACCAGTAGAAGTCGACATTGAGGATACAACACCCACATCCGATCCTGTACCTGAACAGAAACCAGAACCTGCCAAGATCGACACACAAGACCTAAAACCAAACATTAGGATGAGCAGTTTTGGGCGGTTAATTAAACCCAACCCAAAATATGCTACATAGACTGATTAATAACCTAGAACCCATGGATTTGATCAAAGACTGTTTTATCATTATATATTGGTATAGTTTAGTCGTTGTTCCGGTTTATTACTTGAATGTTTATTTAGGAAAAGGGAGATGTAATATATGACGTAATGTTATATGATCCCAATGTTATCATTACATAATCATAGACACTACTTATTGTACTTGAGTAGTTATAACAGTGGCTTGAAATAAACATCTTGATTCTACACGTTTATATTGAAAGTTTCGAAGTACAATTACTTTTTTTCTATTACAGGCTTTTAGTCCCTAATTTAAAAACAAAGTTCGTATGTTTTGTGAAATTATGGTCATGCACTTGGATGTGGATATAATTCTTTTTCAGGTTATCGTAAAATACTTTAATTTAATTAACTCAAGTAAGCTTCAGCCGTATGTAGGTATTTGTTGAATAAGAACATACAAGTGGAAATTGGCAAAATGAATTACTAGCAAAAAATAATGATTTTGTAATTTTTATTTACAAAGCACAATCGCTTACGTTAAAACAACAATGGTTATACAGCAAAAACCCGCGTATAAGAACCTAGGATTTTTCAAGTTAGCCTAAACAGGTTCTTATATAAATGGTATTTCGTGTTAAATTAGGCTAACTGGGTTCTTAGTTAGGTTCTTAACTTTTGTTCAAGAAATAAAATAAAGTTTCATTTTAAGTTGGATTTTTTTATTCAATGAGGACATGTTCTTTACAGTAACCATGTACAGTTATAGTGTTTATAGCATTATTGTGTACAGACTGTGTTATAAATATATTTTTTGAAAAGATTGATTCTATTTATGTTCTTTTTTAAATTTAAGAACCTGTTTTAGGATTTTAGCCTAAATGGTTCTTATGTGAAGGGTGCTTAAAAATGAAATTTTAGCCTAACAGGTTCTTAAATTTTAGGTTTTTACTGTATAAAGAATGAAAATATGACATATAATCTGCAAACTTTAACTTTTAAATTGTTTTAAATTTATTAACACACAGCGGTCTTAAATCGTAGACTGGCTTGTTTAATCTTGGGGATAAATTCCTTAAGAGGATGAGTAGGAATATATCAAATTTTCGATTCCTTTATAACCTCTGGACTGGTGAAGTTCCATATACTGATAGTCCATATCTAATATGGCTTGAAATAATAAATCTACTTCTAGCACTAAGGAAAATTTCCTTGATATGTGTTGTAAACCTGCAATTAAAACTGCTGAATAATCTTCACGAGTTTATTGAAGAACCATACACGTTTTGAACTCTCAAAAAAAAAAAAAAAGAAAAAAAAGAAAAAAAAGAAAAAAAACCCTCAAATTTTGCATGGGACTCTAAATCTTTTTGTTATTTTACGGAATATCAGGTAATATAGAGAATATTACATTGGCACTTGGAGATACGAAATCTATCTTCGAGTGTTGAAAAGATCTCTCACTAGTTAGCGCAGCGATATTTATCCATAAAACCAACTATTATCCATAAAATCAACTTCATAGTCTAAGCTTTTTATTATTATAAAGAGTTTTTATTCATAAACTAACAGTTTAAATACACATGGTAACAATATCTTCACATGTGAAAATAACATGTTAGTTTCGGTTTTATGATCTTTTTTCTACAGAGCTTGATTTTGTGCTATTTGTCTTCCAATTGTACAAACTCATGTCATTCCGGAGTTATTATCTCAAAAACAAGCTATGAACACCCCATTTTTCTTTGCATATCTGAAATCAGCATTAAATTTTAAGTTAGGAAAGTTTAAAATTTCAATATTCTCTTTATTGTTTACCAAAATAGTCACATACACATACACATTGCACACACATACATACATGCAAACATACAAACACACTCATGCACACATGCACACATGCACACATGCACACATGCACACATGCACACATGCACACATGCACACATGCACACATGCACACATGCACACATGCACACATGCACACATGCACACATGCACACATGCACACATGCACACATGCACACATGCACACATGCACACATGCACACATGCACACATGCACACATGCACACATGCACACATGCACACATGCACACATGCACACATGCACACATGCACACATGCACACATGCACACATGCACACATGCACACATGCACACATGCACACATGCACACATGCACACATGCACACATGCACACATGCACACATGCACACATGCACACATGCACACATGCACACATGCACACATGCACACATGCACACATGCACACATGCACACATGCACACATGCACACATGCACACATGCACACATGCACACATGCACACATGCACACATGCACACATGCACACATGCACACATGCACACATGCACACATGCACACATGCACACATGCACACATGCACACATGCACACATGCACACATGCACACATGCACACATGCACACATGCACACATGCACACATGCACACGTGCACACGTGCACACGTGCAAAAATTAACACTCTAATTTCATTAAAAACATTTACATTGCATCAAATTCAATAAAAGTCATTTTTTTAAACTCAAGTAAAAATTCTAATATAAAATAATAAAAGTCAATTAGATTAATCATATGCCCTCTTGAGAAGCCAGGTCTTCAAATCTTTTTTGAAAGTAGAGATATATGTACTGGACCTGATTTTAACTGGCAAGGAATTCCACAATTCAGGAGCAGCAAAAGAGAAAGCTCTTTTTCCATGAAGATTGAGATTGTAAGATTGTTTACATAACAGGTTTAATGATGAAGATCTCAAAGAACGAATAGGGACATAGGATTTTATAAGGTCAAAAAGATAAGAAGGAGCACTGTTGTTTAAAGCTTTATATGTCAATAAAAGAATTTTGAATTCAATAAGTTGTTCCAATGGCAACCAGTGTAAATTAAAAAGAACGGGAGTAATGTGCTCATGCTTACGAGAGAAACTAACAAGTCTCGCTGCAGCATTTTGCACATGCTGTAGTTTATTTAGAGAAGTCTTCGGGAGACCACAAAGTAAAGAGTTACAAAAACCAAGTCTAGAAGAAATTAATGCATGCACAAGGGTTTCACATGCACTCAGACTAAGAAATTTACGGATTTTCCAGATATTATGGAGGTGAAAAAAGCAAGATCTACAGATAGCCGTAATATGAGCCTCAAGAGAGAGTCTTGGGAGAGGATGGGCGAATATCAAAACCAGAAATGTTAAATAAGTGAATTGATGGACATGGACGATGAGTTGAAGAGAGTACCAGTATCTCAGTTTTATCACCATTCAACTTTAATTTATTCATAACCATCCATGTGTCAATATCCTTGACACATGCCTCAAGTTGGAGTTTGGCAGCCTCTAATTCGTATGTTGATGATGTGGAAAATGAAATGTAGAGCTGTGTATCATCAGCATACAGATGATAGCTGATATCATAGCGTGAAATTGTCTCAAAGATAGGTGAAACATACAATAAAAATAAAATAGGTCCCAAAACCGATCCTTGAGGAACACCACAGTTGAAAGAGTGAGGAGTTGACGTGCCCCCTTGAACACTCACATAACATTGCCTCTCACTTAGATAGGATTGAAACCATTTAAGAGCTGATCCCCTAATCCCACACAACATGTCATTGTGCACCTTCAAAAGAGCTGTTTCGACACTGTGATGTTTTTTATATGCTGATTGAAGTGTCACATGGAGGTTGCTTCTCTCAAGATGTTCAATTAGCTGACAGGCAACTACTTTCTCAATAGCCTTAGACAGAAATTTTAAATTTGAGATTGGTCTGAAGCTGGAATACTCTTCTGGAGACAAAGTTGGCTTTTTCAGAAGAGGTTTGATTATAGCTTGCTTTAACTGAGATGGCATTGATGCAGTGAACAAAGAAAGATTGATTATCTTGGCAATGGAAGGAATCAATTGATCAATACATTTCTTCAAGATTTTGCCAGGAAGACGATCAAGCTCACAAGATTTCGCCACCAAGGGGGAAATAAGCTTAGAAATATTCTCAGGAGAAATGCCATTAAAAGATGTAAGATAACTATCCAATGTTTCATGATGAACATCAAAGTCACAAGTATTATCATCAAACTCAGTTTGAATTTTCTTGATCTTATTAACGAAGAATTCGGCAAAAGAAATTGCAAGATGCTCTGGAGATGATGCTGATGGGAAAAGTTTATCTGCCTTTTGAATCATTTTTTTAAAAGTAGAATAAAGTACCCTTTGAATAGATTGTTGTTCACTGATCATTTTTGAGAAATACATATTCTTGGACGCCTTGATTAGTTTGCTGACAACACCACACTGGTGAACATATATCTCTCTGTCAATAGTTAGACGCGAGCGCCGCGATACTCTTTCTAGCTTTCGCCGCTTTGCTTTCTCAGCTCTGATTTCTGAAGAGTACCAGGGTGCATCTATACGTTCTTTAGATGGAGCATGAGTATCAAGAATAGAAGTAAGTACAGAATCATATTGCTGAACTATGCCCATAACATCATCAGATGGAGATGAGTTGGGAATATCCTCCAAAAATGTATCCTCTTGAATAGCCTTAAAGTTACGACATCTAGTGATAACCCTCTGAAAAGGAGCCTTCTTTACCATTAAGTCTCCAAAGACAGCGGAATGGTCAGAGATAACAGGATCAGAGAGAGTGATATTGTTGATTGGGTAATCATCAGTTCTAGTGATCACGAGATCTAGTATATGCTTATCCTGATAAGTTGATTGACTGACATGCTGTGTGAGGTTGAATAATTCTAAGAGAGCAAGAAACTTAACAGCAACAGAATTAGAAGGATCCTCCACATGGAAATTAAAATCTCCAACCAAAAGAAAAGAGCTAGACACTGTTGAAAATTGTTCCAGAAAAAGAGAGAACTCCTCAAAAAACATATTATTGGAAAGTTTATTTCGATTTGAAGGAGGAGGTTTATATTAGGAGAGGATTGAACTAACATCCCCATGGCTTCAAAAGATTTGTACTTATTAAATGAAATTTTACTAAGTTTTAAAGATTTATTGTACGAAAAACCAACTCCACCACCTCAACTTTTCCTAATATAACCTTTAGGGGATAGTTCATTTATTATTTGTTGATCATTAGATTTTAACCAAGTTTCAGTTAAACAAAGAATGTCAATATCATTTTCAACTGCAAAAGTATTAATTATTGTTGCTTTATTGCATACTGATCTTGCATTCAAGATACATAGCTTCGCAGATTGACTAACCTGTGGTGTGAGAGGCAGACGAAGAGGTATAGTAAGGTTGTTTGTGTTGATACCACGATACTTCATACTACGGGAGTACGATGAAAATCGAGGAGTGATGACCAAAGGAACAGTTCGAGGTTTCAATGGAATATTTCGACGACCACCTCGGTTACGACGAGTATTTAAGATTCCTAGATTCTTAAGAGTAAGAAAAACATCCGGAGAGACATGATATTTAGATTTAAGACAAAAACGTTGGGATCTTGAATAATTAAACCTGTTTGATGGACCCGAATTTAAATATGGCGCCAAAGATCGTTGTCGGGCAATACACCGAAAATCATGTACAAAAGGACCAGGATTTCGTTGAACATCCATGTGAATTGCCAGATCTACCCAGAAAAGACGATATGGTAATGATAGGCAGTAAACCATGTAAACCATGCTTTGATGACTTGCAAACTGGCGAAGAGATATTGTAGTTCGACTGGATTCTTTCACGCCTCAGCTGACAACAGAACTTATACAGTTGCAATGACCAAAACCATGTTCAAAATCGGTAGCCAAAGCAAATCTTGACTTGAAAACATTTGGAAGGTGTTAAGGCAGCTTAAAATTGTGGAATTCACGTTTACAGTAGGTAAAAAGTAACAAAAACCAAATACAATTCTACTTCATCATTGGTCATTGGTCGGTGGGAGTCACGTGAGAGAGCGCACGAACCCGGGAGATCAATTTGTGTGTGATCCTTGGGAGATCTACTGTGTTTGCTATTGATGCGTCGATTTATACCTCTTAAAGCCTTAAAGAAGTAGACTTTGAAGAATGGAACCTAAAGGAACACGCGAAGACGAAGAGGAAAACCTCCTAGCTGATGATGAAGAAAATTCTGATTCACGAAAGCAAGATAATCCGAGCGACTCGCTCACTGCCACCTTGGCGAGCCTAAACCAAACAATGGCCGCCATGGCGGGAAATATTTCCTCAATGGGAAATACTCTTAAGCGGATGCAGGCCGACTCGGCTGCATCGTCAAAAGCAAAAAAGCGAAAAGAAGCTGTTACTCAAGATGCTGAGCTAAGTGATAGAAATCTTAGTGAGGAGGAATCCGACTCGGATGACTCAGTCAAGTTGCTTCAAGCATCTCGTACACAACAACGGACTGCAAAGGCAAGTCAAGAAAACAGCCAGAAAAACCAAATCGAGGACCCCTCGACTAGTTTTTGGGCACAATTTCACAAGATTATGACACAGAAGAAAAAACTACAGACGCTGTGTCGGATAAACTGGCGGAATTTGTCAATAAGCGTTTCTAGACCAAACTTGGCGACACAAAACTAAAGACAAGCTTGACAAATACGCCCGCCCGTCAAACTGTGACAAGCTTATCGTCCCTACAGTTAACCCTGAAATATGGGATAAACTCGACCACTTGGCCAGAAGAAGGGACCTCCGCGTTGCCAGTACCCAAAAAACACTCACGAAAGTGGGAGCTATCTTGACTGCCTCAGTCAGTAAGATAATGACAGCCGTTGCTGATCCCACCACGCTGAAGTTGGAGGAGTTGCTGACCTTAAACACTGATGCCATAGCACTCCTAGGCCATGATAATCTCAGTCTGTCTCAACATAGAAGGGACTTAATCAGACCCTGTTTAAACAAAAATTATAGCACCCTGTGTGCTCCCCACATCCCAATTACTGGGATGCTGTTTGGTGACGAACTGCAATCTCAACTGAGCAGCATCAAGGCCTCAAACCAAATAAGTAACCTGGCGGCTGGAGGCGGCTCAAACCGCCACCAAGATAAATCTGGCAATAACAATAGAGGCAAGAGGCCTTTTTTAGGCCAGAGGGGGAGAAGGAATCCCCACTTCAACAGCCAGAAGAAGCAGTGGGGAAAAAAAAAAAAAAAAAAAAAAAAAAAAAAAAAAAAAAGACACCCTCTCAATGATTAACCTGACAACACAGGTAAATGAAAATAATTTTATGTCGCTTATGCCTGCTCTAAAAGATTATTTCACTGCAAAAGCAGACTGTTTTAAGGCTGGCAGGCTGGTATCCTACCTAGAAAATTGGAAGGAAATAACTTCAGACTCTGAAATATTGTCAATGGTCAGAGGCCAGCATATTGAATTTAATTCAATGCCCACCCAGGGAAAAACCCCGGGACAGTCTGTGAAAAATTCAGAGGTCAAAATCATAGACCTTGAAATATGTAAACTCATAAAAAAGGGTGTTATATTACCCACGGGGAATGAGAAGGGACAATATCTGTCACCTATATTCACCAGGCCGAAAAAAGATGGCTCTCACAGGTTAATCCTAAACCTGAAGCGGCTCAACATGCATGTTGAGTACAAGCATTTTAAAATGGACACCCTCAAATCAGCCATAAGTATGATGAGACCGAATTGTTATATGGCTTCGGTGGACTTAAAAGATGCATACTACTCAGTTAGTATAGCAGAAAGTGACCAAAAATACCTAAAGTTCATATGGTCAGGGAATCTTTATAAGTTTACATGTTTCCCAAATGGTCTTGCATTTTGTCCAAGAAAGTTTACAAAATTACTGAAGCCGGTTTATGCCACCTTAAGACAGTCTGGTCATTTGTCATCATCTTACATAGATGATTCGTACCTCCAAGGTGAGGACTTTGAGGACTGTATTCGAAATGTTCTTGCCACAATAAAATTGTTTGACTCATTAGGGTTTATAATTCACCCGGAAAAGTCAACACTTGTGCCCTCACAGAGAATCACTTACCTGGGTTTCGTCCTTGATTCTTTAGAAATGAAAGTTTACCTCACTCAGGAAAAATCAAACAAACTCAAGGATGCATGCAAAAATATACTAGCTAGCAGCAATCCTTCTATAAGAGAAGTGTCCTCACTCCTAGGACGTATGACTGCTAGTTTCCCAGGAGTCATGTGGGGACCCTTGCACTTTAGAAGCATTGATATGGAAAAAACTGATGCTTTGAAGCATGCAAAAGGAAAATTTGATATTTCCATGACATTGTCGGAAGCTGCCTTAGCAGATATAAGGTGGTGGCGAGACTCTGTGAGTAGTGCATACAATATTGTTCAGCATGGAGAGCCAGATATTGTTATTCATACTGATGCATCCATGCTAGGATGGGGGGCAGTCATGGGCACTCTATCAGCTAAGGGCGGATGGGGTCCATCCGAAGCCTCCTATCATATAAACGGACTAGAAATGCTAGCAGTATTCTTTGCCCTGAAAGCATTTCAGGACCATATTATGGGCAAACATGTTAGAGTTATGATCGATAACATGACAGCTGTAACAACATTAGCCCACATGGGCACTAGTCATTCAAAGGCATGTAATAACTTAGCCCGCTGTATTTGGGACTGGTGTGTTGAGAACAATGTGTGGCTGTCTACTGCTCACATCCCAGGAAAGATGAATGTAATGGCTGACTGGCACTCTAGAAATGTCAATAATGGGACTGAATGGGCATTAGACCCAAAGATATTCAAGGATGCATTAAATAAATTGAATGTGAAGCCCACCATTGATCTTTTTGCTTCGCGTTTAAATTACAAACTAAAACCGTTTGTAGCTTACCAACCTGATCCGGAAGCATTTGCAATAGATGCTTTTAGCTTATCATGGCAGTCCTATTTATTTTATGCTTTCCCTCCTTTCAGCCTTATGGCAACTGTTCTTCAGAAAATTCAGGAAGAGAAGGCAACAGGTCTAATATTGATTCCCAAGTGGCCAACTCAACCTTGGTGGCCAACTGTTATGAGAATGCTAATTCAAGACCCACTGGAACTTCCCAGGAAAATAGGGATGCTCTTCCAACCCAGTCAACCAACTATAACCCACCCACTACAGGGAAAACTGGTGTTGCTCCTATGTCATGTATCAGGGAACATTTCAAAGGTCAAGGACTATCAGAAAAAGCTACCTCATTGGTCATGTCATCATGGCGAAATGGCACTAAAAAGCAGTACAGTCCATACATTGATCGATGGAAAGAGTACTGTCATAAAAGGAAAACTGATCCATTTTCAGCATCTGTAGAGGATGGGGTAAATTTCCTTGCAGAGTTATATGACTCAGGCATGGGATATAGTGCAGTTAACACTGCAAGGAGCGCCTTGTCTACCTGCATACAGACAACTGGGCACAATAGTTTTGGGAGCCACCCATTAGTCTGCAGACTACTGAAAGGGGTATTTGAATGCAGGCCATCTCTTCCTAAATATTCTAGAACCTGGGATGTAAAACATGTTATGGACTATTTGAGGACTTTACATCCCCCTGAAACTCTCACATTGAAAGACTTGACCCACAAGTTAGTTATGTTAATGGCACTACTATCAGGGCAGAGACGCCAAACGTTACATTCATTGACAGTGTCTGACATGCACTTAACCTCTGACAAGTGCATATTTGTACTTAAAACATTGCTAAAAACATCCAGACCTGGAAGGCATCTCTCCACAGTTGAGTTCCTTGCCTACCAACCAGACAATCGCCTGTGCGTAGTTACCTACATGTTTGAATATCTCAAGAGAACAAGTGGTTTAAGACAGCCAAACAAGGATCAGCTGCTAATAACTTATCAAAAGCCACACCAGCCTGCCTCAGCTGATACAATCAGCCGCTGGATAAAGTATGTGTTAGGCAAGGCTGGAGTTAATACAAGTGTGTTTAGTGCTCATAGCACTAGGGCTGCAGCTACTTCAGGTGCTAAGGCAGGACACATATCTCTTGAGACTATTATGAAAAGTGCAGGATGGTCCATTGAAAACACTTTTCAAAAGTTCTACAATATGCCTGTTGTTAATACTGAAAACTTTGGCAATGAATTACTTAAAGTTTGTGATTCACACAAATAAATATTTGTCTGTTATACAGTTATTATTGTGGTTGCATGGTGTTGAGCTCATAATCATGCAGCTTTAAAGTCTCACGTGACTCCCACCGACCAATGACCAATGATGAAGTAGAATTCAAAAATTAAACGAGACTTACCTGTAAGGTGAAGTTTGATTGGAATTCTACGAGTCATTGGTCGGGAGTGTGGGAGTTACGTGCCCACCCATATAGTTTTCTATGCTTTTATACCCACCCTTGATCTATTTGCATGATTACTCGCAGTTGAATATTGATCTCCCGGGTTCGTGCGCTCTCTCACGTAACTCCCACACTCCCGACCAATGACTCGTAGAATTCCAATCAAACTTCACCTTACAGGTAAGTCTCGTTTAATTTTTGAATTTCGGAGCACTTTGAACAAGCAGGCAGCCATGACGGCGCATATATAATAATATACCCACATACCCACATACCCACATACCCACATACCCACATACCCACATACCCACATACCCACATACCCACATACCCACATACCCACATACCCACATACCCACATACCCACATACCCACATACCCACATACCCACATACCCACATACCCACATACCCACATACCCACATACCCACATACCCACATACCCACATACCCACATACCCACATACCCACATACCCACATACCCACATACCCACATACCCACATACCCACATACCCACATACCCACATACCCACATACCCACATACCCACATACCCACATACCCACATACCCACATACCCACATACCCACATACCCACATACCCACATACCCACATACCCACATACCCACATACCCACATACCCACATACCCACATACCCACATACACACTACACACATACCCACATGCTCACATACCCACATACCCACATACCCACATACCCACATACACACTACACACATACACACTTGCTCACATACTGTAGCTGCATACCGCGACAGTCTTGACGTCATGACCGGCGGACGGCGTGATTTGAAGCCAACGTCGTTCGACGGTGAGAGACATGGTTCTTTATTTCTCATCTGTAGTTTTTCTTGATAACTTTTCAATCGAGACATTGAATGACTTGCTTATCTTCATATCTATACACACTCTATGGTGATTTTTATAATCCCCCACGCACTAACAACAACACAATTGTAGTTTAGGGACTAGTTTCGTCCGTTTATTAGGACCTTTTCAACCTAACTGAATCTAACTGAATGAAACTAGTCCCTAAACTACAATTGTGTTGTTGTTAGTGCGTGGGGGATTATAAAAATCACCATAGAGTGTGTATAGATATGAACATCTGTAGTTTAGAAAGAAGTTTAGCTCTAATAAAGAACAATGTAAAACGTAAAACGCTTGAATTCAATTCAGTCGAACGACGACTTTTAAAAGGAATTTTAGGGAATTTAAACGAAATCTAAGTGATGTAACGACCAAGAATTCACCGACCACATGGATTATGCGAACGAAATCAACAGGCTCATTGAGCAAGGCGACATTCTGCAAGCCTCGTTATAAGAAGCTATCGAAGGAATAAAGACCAGAAAAAGAACTCAGACTACGAAAGGGAAAGAATTTCGGTTGGATCAGCTAAGGAACAAGTACAGATTAAGAGCGAGAGCATGGAAGAGAAGTGTAAACAGAACACGATCAATTGTGTCACACGAGACCGAAGTGGAACTCCTGAAGAACGAAGGACGAAATTTGCAGGTAAACATGGACGAATTAACGAAAATAAAGGAAGAATTAGAGAGTATCATAGAATCTGAAGAAGAAAGGATCGATTTACTTAAGGATTATGATGATATTTCGAAAGAAAATGTCGAAATGTTAAAGTACCTGCACGAAAAAATGATCGGAATGAATGGAATGCAAGCCCGCGAAAATGAAGATAGAGACCAGTCAGCCCAGGCGTTAAAATCGGAAAGAGAAGAATACACCGATCCCGCTTGTCAATCTCCGTAATAAAAGTAGCCAATCAGAAGTCAAACTTTGAAAACGCTATTTCGGGATTTAGACGACGCCATTTTGTCGGACAAGTTACAGGGCTGTCAACCTCCGAGAAACATAAGGTTGTGCTTGGTTGTAGAATTTTGCCTGAAAAAAATATGCACATTATATTCAAAATGCACTATCATTAATAACAGCACTTCTTTCGAAATTTTATGTCATACTGATTGGACAATCTGGCTAATGCCTGTGAGTTGAGGAGACTTGAAAATGAAATTGAAAGACAGAAGCTGCAGGGAGAAGAAGAGCAGAAACTAAGACATAGCCTAGAACAGCAGCTGGCATCATCAGTTCTCAAGGAGGAAGCACTTAAAAGGAGCTTTCATGAAAAAGTGGCCAAAATGAACTTAGATACAAGAGAAATTGGGTTTTCAGTTGAGATGGTTAATCAATCCAAAATAAAAGCCCTCTTGAAGTATTAGCGGAGCTCCCGCGCGGGCCGAAGAGCCGCGCGAGCGGAGCCCCATACTTAAGAAAATATGGTAAACCATCGAGTTGATTTTTCATGGCTTGGCTGACGTCACTTCCGTCCGTCCGTCCGTGCGTGTACGCAATCAAGAATCCCCATTGGCTGGTTAGATTATCTTTTTTTTTTTTTTTTGGCGGGAATGTCGACGCGTTGCAACATCCGGGTACACATAAAGGTAAATCCGGCTATTAAACTTTTGTAAAAAACGTTTTTACACCTGTTATTACGTATAGAAATACCGAAAGATAACAACACAAGTTTTTATTCAAGCTTATATTTATATTTATATTTACTCTATTTACGATGGAACCCCTTTCCGAAATCGATATGTCGAAAGAAAGCTCAGAGGAGAATAAAGCCAAAAGAAAGGCCAGAAGTAAAAGAGTTTTTTCGGAAGAGGAAAAACTCTGGAGGCGTGAAAAAGAAAGGCAAAGACGAAAGAATCTCACCAAAGAAAAGCGGCAAGCAGAGAGAGAGAGAACGCAAATCCAGGCGGGATTTCGATTATGAACAAGGAGAACATGATCGTGAAAGAAAAAGGAATATGAGGCAAAACTTGGCGGATGAACAAAGAGAAAATGAACGTGAAAGACAAAGGAATTTGAAGCAAAACTACTAGCTAAGGAGACTCTCAAATGCACAGAAAAAATCGCTTTGGGGCAAGTTATAGACCAAAGCCATATAAAAAACTTTCATGTATTCAAAGATGGATTAAGAAGTGTTCTCCAAGAATTCAGGTGTGTGTTGTTTAGCAAACAATCGTATATTATTATTTTTAGACAAGCAATTTTTTCTCGACGAATCGACAAATCAAAGACTTTCCCTCAAAACTTTTAATATTTCTATGGCAGGTTTCATTGTTGACGTATTTCCGGTGACGTTACCACCCTGAAAACGAAGCTGGCCGTCACGCGGCCGTCAGTTTAGCCATCATTTTGTAAACAAACTGTTGCCCTTTAAAAAGTGTATCTTGATATAATTAAGCTAAATTTTTGAAGTTTTGTCACGATGGGTAAAACGTGTATTGTATTGGGTTGTACGAACAAAGATTCGGGGAAACATAGGAAAGAAAATGTGAAGTTTCATCGGATACCAAAAGAGGAGCCCAGGCGAAGTATGTGGATAAAAGCTATGAACAGACGAGAAGTAAACAACGGAAACTTATGGATTCCTTCTTCAGACAACGACAGAATTTGTAGTGAACCTTTCGTTATAGGTAAGCTGATCATAAATCGTAATTTTCCCCGTGTATTTGTGATACAGAGTACGCAAAAATAGTATAAAAATGTCTATCTATGTCTATTTATTTCGTGTACAGTTTACGAAAACAAAGTCTTATGTTTTTAATTTGTTTTGTTTTGTTTTTTGTTTTTGTATGAGTGAACACGTTTCTCTCAGGAAATATTTAAAAAGGGATTAAAAATATCTACATTCAAAACATTTTTGTTTAAATATCGCTCAAAATCTCCTAAGTGCGTTCATGATCGATGTAAACAATTTGCAATAAATTTTTTTGTGTACTAGGAAAGAGTGATAATCCAGAGAGCCCAGCCTATAAACCAACGATGAACATGGGATATTGTAAAGGTTCAGAAACTGCCAGCAGAAGATTTTCTAGAATTTCTCAGCGAAATTATAAAAAGTCACTTGAAGATTTCTTTGCTGAACGATCAAGATCGACAGAAGCCAGCAAACGACGGTATGATGATGATGTGACACGTACAGATACAGAAATGGCAGCAGGCGCTTTATTGGATTTGTCAGAAAATAAAGAGAACAACAAAGGTAGGAAAATGATATCTTGGCTTATATTATTAAAATACATTTTTTTCTATAAAATTTCTTTGTAGAAAAAGTTGTAATAAGTTATATATATTTTAAAGTTGTTTATATTAAAATTCAGTAAAAATAATATATAGTATATTTTTATTTTATACATATATTATATTTATTTTTTCAGATCGATTTATACATAATATTTGCTTGAAAAGATTAGCAGAGTTGAATATGGAAAAGAAGGAAATTTAAGGGAGTTGGCACGTCGTCAAGAACAGATACACTCCTTGACTATAAACAACAAACCAAAAATGAGGGCCTCAACACTCGTGAATCTCTCCACCAATCCAAATGAATCTACTCTTTTCTATACTGGCCTCCCATCTCATGATTGCTTTCTCTGGTTAAGCAGTTTCCTTGCAGATTCCTTCCCGTCATCAAATATTCTTGCTTCAGCTGATATCTTCTTTTGGTTCTAATGAAACTTAGGCTAAATGCACCTCATAGGGATTTATCCTACCGCTTTGACATTTCTCCATCTCTGGTACGTTCTCTATTAGACAGTGCTCTTCCTGTGTTTGCAAAGCAAATCCGTTTCTTCATTCACTGGTCAACAAGAGAGGAAGCAAGACGATCTCAGCCGCAATGTATCAAAGATACCTACCCTAGCTGCATTTCTATAGTTGACTGCACTGAAGTTTTTATAGAATGCCCAGCAAATTTCAATGCAAGATCTGCCACCTACAGTAACTATAAGCATGCTAATACAATAAAGTTCTTGGTTAGCATTGCACCATCTGGTGGTGTATCATTCATATCACGTGCATATGGGGGGAGGGCTTCAGATAAAGTCATCAGTTTAGAGTCAGGATATTTAGATTTTATTCAGCATGGAGACACTATCTTAGCTGATAGAGGTTTTTTGATTGTGGATGAAGTGTTGTCTAGAGGGGCAAAACCCGTCATTCCTGCATATCAGAAAGGAAAGGAGCAGCTTAGTGCAAGAGAGGTGGAGACGAGTAGGAGAATTGCTCACATTAGGATACATGTCGAGAGAGCAATGGAAAAACTAAAGAACTTTCGAATTCTATCTGGAAAAATGAGCTTGAACATGGTTCCTCATGCATTTGTGCTGCAATTATGAATATGCATCCAAGACTAGTGAACTGAATAAGAACACTGTTAGCACAACAGTTATGCTGTATAGTGGATTTCTTATGATAAAGTACAAACACTATAAGTGTGCAACATAGTACTAAATGCTGCTAAACCATATAAATTCTAATAATGTCTTCTATGATTTATTAGATATTGAAAGTATTGCAAACTTTAACTGTTTTTACTCTTACACATACTGTATGTATAATATAATAATATGTGTGAGCAATGCCAATGCTAAACCAAATAATACGTTTTCCATATGTAATAAATAGAAGAAAGTTATTATGAGCTAGAGCCAAGAATATGTTGATACATGTGATAAGAAAAACATTTTTGTAAAGCAAAACACCTATTAAAGTATGTATCATTGCAGATTCATCTTCACAGCATCGTATGTCTATAATGTCATACCTTTTTCTTCTTGCAACTAGGACAGAACCATTTGCCAACAGGCTTCCTCTTAACATTTACACATTGATAGTGAAACCGCCCAAACTTACATTCCTCGTCGTCACAAAATATCATCTTTTCATACTCTGGTTCCTCACACAGACACCATTTGGTCTCATCCTCCTTGTCATGTTTGTTTTCCAAACGTTTGTCCATTATGTTCCTTGTAAGAAAATCTGGAATAACATGTTCAAGTAAAAACAATGAACAGCGCTCAAGCAACAATTTACAAAAATCTATATCCTTAAGCATTCTAACAATTACCATAGAAACTTCATCTGGACTGGGAAATGTCATTACAACAAAATCACAATAATTACAATTAAATACAAGCATTTCAAATTGAATTTGTGTGTAGTATATGTGATTTCTAGGAAGCTCAAGATTTTCATCTAAACAATAATCTGAGTGATGTGCGGCTTCTTCAACAGTTAGAGCCCTATATTTGTAAGGGCACTTTATTTCAAGTGTGCCTTCTCCGCAACAGTCACAAGATAGTACGCCATCTGCTGTTGCCCCCATGAATGAATTTGTGGTGCTGATTCTGAACCCAGATTTATTACATGTAAAGTTCTTGTGGTTGCTGGATTGCATTTCTTGTAAATATTCAAAATAGTTCCAGATACACCAAAACTTAATTTTTTTCGGTACCGTTCTTTTGCTTCTGATGGCATACCCATTACATATGAAGAAAACGAATTCTTAGTGTCATTAGCCATAGCCAAGAGACGGCTTTCCCCAGCCGTCAAAAATTCCACCAAGCGTATGAGTCCGAATTTGACGGCCAGCTTCGAAATGCACGAGCGGATGTGACGTCAAAAAAAGATCCATGAAACCTGCCATAGATAAGCTTAATTTATTTTAATGCTGGAGGAAATATAACATGAAGAGCATATTACAACAAATATTCGTCCTTTATTTAGCTTTGTAAATCTTTAACAATTCGGTTGTTTTTAACCAGCTATGTTTTTCGTTCAAGAAAAAGCTTTGTTCGCCTCCTATCGCGGGGTCCAGTCGGCAAAACAAAGAAGACTTTTAGATATCTTCCTACACGGATAATTTATTTAATCATTAAATGAAATATAAATTTTTACCAAATATTCAACTGTTTATTAAGCTGTTCGAGCAAGTATGAATATAAAAATGAGCTTAAATTTGTGTTGTTGAAAGATGTTATTATATAAAGACCTACTAGACTTTCACTCTAAAAAGCTAAAAAATATTCAAAAACATTTACAAACGCCAATTTACTGCCAAAGAAATGAGTCATTTTGTATTTTGCATTGCCTTTTGCATTATTTTTTATTTTGTCTCAGTTGTTCTTGTCAACTGTTTAAATGAATGTAAGCTCTGTTTTTGTAACCTCATATTTTGCTCAACTTAACCAGTTTTCAAGTCCGTTTTTTGGTCTTGATTTGTCCTAAATCTCCAGATTTACGATTTCAATGAAAGACATCCGAGGTAAATCTCACTAAACTTGATATTGTATTGGATTATCTGTAGTTAGCTTTCGTTTTCCTTTAGGTAAAAGAGATTCAAAGCCTAAAACTGTAGGCCTTGGAAAATGTTTTGTCGAAGAATCTTCCAAAAACTGAACTAGCCCCTGGGGGTGGTAGTAATTTGTGTACAAAATTCCTAAGTGGGAGAGTATACTCGCGCAAAAAAACAAAAAAACAAAAAACGATGTGGTGCATTTCGATTCGATTTCACTGCATGGTTTTTATTATGGGAGAAATTGTCATCATTTCGAATAAAAAAATAAGTGAAGATTATTTCCCCGATCTTATTTTCACCTTTCAGTTTCATTCAAATTGTTCTCCCTGTGACTTCCGTATCGGGAGCTCCGCTTTTAGGCAGTGCCTAAATATATATATACTATACCTAGCAGTACGACTATGACGCTGACTATTGAGCTTTAGATAATCCTCAATGTATGTCGGGAATTTATCCTTAGTACGTTTACAAGCTAGACAACATTTAGCTATTTTGGCTTCTTCATAAAAGGGAAGCCACTGTAATTCATATTAAAAAGTTTAACGCTACATGCCTGATTATTGGAATCACAAATTACCCTAGCTGCTCTATTTTGCAGTTTAAGAACACGGCCTAGATTTTCCTTATCACAGATATATAGTAATAACATAATTCAATACTGATCTAATCATAGTATTAAAATATAAAACCCTTTGTTCCATTGGTAAGCAAGGTCTTATTTAATATGCCAATAAATATGCCGATAAAAGCGATTCTTGAACTAAGGTGCAGCATTTGAATTATTGCGTCAGTTGCAGCGAAGACTGAGATACATTTACGCGTAGAAAATGCTTATTTTCGTAAGCATTAGTTTAGATTAACTCTTAAAAAGACTGAACTTAAAAAGTATAGTGCATGAGGTTGTGCATGTATCAGTGTGAATGCAATTTATCCCGAGTTTCCATCTTCTTTTGTTTAATTAAGAACAAAAGACATTTTCGACAAAAGAAGGTGAGAAATTCGGGATAAAATCGCATGCGCACTAAAAAAGATCCTTAAGCTATCAACTGGCTTATTGTCTCAACATCTCGTTGGAATTTAAATGGTCTTCGTATAAGGCGCAGATTCAAATTTTTGCCTCAGTTGCACTGCGAAGACTTCGAATAAATGAGGTAAGACCTTCTTATTTTACGCGTAGAAAATACTTATTTTCGTAAGCAGTACTAGGTTTTGTGCCTCAAAATGTGTCTCGTGTGCGAGGTAAACCGATTCATTCAAGTCTTCTACTATACCAAACCATAGTTAATAGACGTCAAACCGAACGCAAACATGTTTTTATGTTTACGCGTAGAAAATGTATTTTTGTAAGCATTACTGTAGAAACTCTTTAAAAAGATTGAAATTAAAAAGTATAGAGAGATGGATACTTAAACTCAAAACTAATGTGACATACACAGCAGAAATACTCGCTCCAGTAATCTAAATCTAAGTTGCCAGAGACATACAAAGGAAACAGAAGGTGGACGTAAATTTGCTGTTAAATCGATTAAAGAATGGAATAATTTACCAAAAGACAATAAGACTTTTAAAAACAAACTTTGTAATGATATTTTACCTTAAAAAAAGTGATCAAATTTTCGTGTGGTTTTAAATTCTTAATTAATCTTTATTTATCTATTTATTTATCGATTGATGGATTGATTGATTGATTGATTTGAATGATTGATTGATTTGAATGATTTAGTTCCTTGCATTTTTTTAGTGCCATGCATTTATTTAGTTCAATACATTTATTTAGTTTAAACATACATTTATTTAGTTTCATGCATTTTTTTAGTGCCATACATTTATTTAGTGTCATATATTTAATTAGTGCCATAAATTTAATATTTAGTGCCATACATTTATTTAGTGCCATATACTTAAGTGCCATCATTTATTATATCGCAACTTAGGTACTGCCATACAGTTTGACACTTTTGTTGCGCATCAGATACTAGGAAGGAAGAGCGATTGCAAGAGCGCGCATTAAGGGCCATTTACTGCGATAGGAATAGCTCATACGAGCAGCTTTTAAAGGAGGCAAAACTTCCAACATTGCAAAATCGTAGGCTAAAGGATATAGCGCAAATTATGTATAAGGCCTTTTAAAATCATTGATAATTCATGAGGAAAACACAACAGAAATCACGGCTGTGATGAGTTTTGTAAATCAGACACAGAATCCTGTTCATTTGCATAAACTTTAAGATGGATTTGCTTGTCCAGATTCACTTAAATTTTAGCGAAACACAAAGGAACTAACCTAGATGTTTGATAAGTAATTTACAGTATTCGTGTCCGTGTTGTATCCAATATACCGTAAATCCTCTATTTAGCCCCCCCCCCCCCCCTCTAAAATAAGCACCCCCCCCCCCCCCCCCACTTTTTAAAGGAAGAAATTTGTTAAGCCCCCCTCACTTTTTAGCCCAGCAGCAGTAAGGGGGACCCGCGGAGGGGGTACCATATGAGTCGGGTATTACCCCCGCCAAGTGCCATTGGTCCCCCGCGGGTATTACCCGTTATAAGAGCATATTTTTTTCCCTTTTTTCGGCAACCATTTTCGGCTACCTTTTCTACTCCCACACGGCTTTCCTGGTAGACACACTTCTATACGAAGTAGTATTTTTGGAACTACTGCTGCGCTGGGAACAAGCGCCAGAATATACCGTGGTTTGGTAGGTAGAGGCGAAACACCGCTACCTTGCAAGGGCTGCGAAACGCCGCTCTCGGAAAGTTTGTACTACGCAGCATTTCCCCACCGTAGCAAGAGAGGAACGAGTCGTTCCCCTTCTAGTAGTAGCCAAAAACCTTCGACACCCTATATATACATGGAAGAGCAAAAGAGTATTTCGGCAACATTGCAAGAGATGGGGATACGTGCGAAGAATAGAGTGCTGGCACATTTGCTGCTGGACAACGCGTACGACGGGAATCTACTACCCGACATATCCAAATGCGACTTTTTGCGCGGAAACGAAGGTACTACGAGTTTGCAGCCGCTGTCTGGGTTGCCACCGTTCGTAGACGATGTGTTTGTCTATGGCTTTGTCGCAGAAAACGACATGTATGGACGCATATGCAGGAACACAAAAACGCTTGTATCCAAAATATCCACTGCGGCACAGGAAGCCTTTGGTACCTTTCTACATGTCCAAATAGTACACAGCTGCAGGAAAGGAAAAATAGTAGATAGCGTTTGCCACATGGCAGCCAAGTGGTCCAGTTTGCATGGAGAACCCGCAGCAGTATTTGTAGCCAAAGTAGACACCTCGGAATTGTCCATAGAAACCGTAGAGGAAAAGATACCCCAGTTTGCTATTCTACTGGATGCACACGGATATGGTATCTATTCCGTAGACTACACACAAGATTTCTCTGGTACTTTGGATAGAAAAGCTTTGGTGCGCAGACTTCTACAACTGGGCTACGAAATGCAAGGAGAACTGGGCGGACGCAAAGGTACTATTTTGGACAACACACACCAAGTAAGCAGCCACGTTTGCACTTGGATGGAGAATGGGAAACGTACGAAAATATACAACAAAATAGTATCCAACTTCGAAGCCAACTTCATAGTGTACATATGTAAATATTAATCACCATTATATAATAGTTTTATAATCATTATTCAATAGCCCTTTTCTTCTTTTTTTTTTTTTTTTTTTTTCCTTTTTTTTTTCTCTCGAAGATATTAGCTTTGTAAGCTACTCTGAAATTCGAGGTTAAATAAAGTTTATGTATGTATGTATGTATGTATGAAGCCGGGGAAGTGCAAATTCCAGTAGGCGCAAAGTTGGCAGAGTACTTGGATTGTCCGAACGAACATTTGCGTAGGACTTTCCTGCACCCAGATGTGCAGGCAAGAGGATGCAGCAGAGTGGAAATATCCATCTATGGTAGGGATTTCTCCAAAGAACACACCAATTCTATTACGGAGACCATAGAGCTTCTAGGAAACATATTCGTAGTGCAACCACCCAAAAACATGTGGTTGGCGCTTGATGAGCACTTGGATAGATGTTTGTGTATTTGCTGCGAGGAAACGAAAGAAATATTCCTAGCTTGGTACTGCCACGCAGAAACAGGCAGAATAGCCGGCATACGAGTACGAGGCAACGAAAAATGGGAACAATGCGTACTTTGGACAATGAAAATCCCAACATCTTTCCAAAATCTGAGAAGATTAAAGAATAGTCATTCCTCACATGGACTGTAACCTTGTGATTGAGCGTTTCATGAGAGAACCATACTGTATCTTTGTATTTAGTCGCCTTGACCAAATCGTTCATCTTGCCAATAATGCTCTCCAATGAAGAGTAATGACCCTGGGGCACAATAAACACTTCCATATCTAATGACTTCCCCTTTCGGATATAAAATCGATTCCAAAAATCTCCGCGAACGTTATTCCAGCTATGAGGGTATTGAATCTCCGTCAAAGCCACTTCCCAATCACCCGTCAGCTGTATGGGTTGAGGAAGGTGGACTCGAAATTCCGAGAGAGTATTGGATGGAAATACATCCATACTGCTGTTTGAGGGTAACCACACATAAAACTGCGTGTTCTCCATGACCGCCAAGGTTTTAGTGAGTGCTTTAGCATTTGGAACAGGTATTTATACTGAGACACACAACAGCGAATTTTGGACAATTAAAACTTTATTAGATATTCAGAAAGTTATAGATCTTTTACATCACTAGCTGGGACCCAAGAATTAAACTTATCTGGATACCCTTTCCACTTAACAAAATACTCTAAGCGATTTTTCACTCTTCGTTTTTTCAAGATATGCTCTATTTGATAAACATCATCGTCTTTTTGAACACCTTGAAGTTCTTCTTCGTAAAACACACCCCCTAAGACTTCTCCTTGTAGGTCTTTTAGACGATAAACTGGTGGTCGCCTTGGGAGCCTTTCCGATATGATAAATATCTCAGTAGTCCAGTTTGGTAAATAACCTTTGTCAAAGATCTTCTTAGCTTTAATGATTCTGACTTGATCGCCAACTCCAAATTTGTAGCGAATAGGTTCTGTAACGGTTTTTCCATACAAGGTGTGCCAAACCACCGATTCATTCTTCTTGTTGACCTCCACGGGTTTCATTCGAATACTGCGGTGAAAGCTATTGTCGTAAGATTCGAGAAGGTCTGGAAGTACGTCAATGTATCTCCAAGTGTTTTTGAAGGTAAAGTATTTCCACATTTTAGTCTTTAATGTACGGTTACAGCGCTCTATCACCGATGCTTTTTTATCACTATGAGTGACGAAAAAGTGTACATTATTTTTCTTGAAATAGTTTTGGACAAGACGATTAAGAAACTCTGTTCCCTTGTCGGTCTAAAACTTCTGAAGAATCCTCCCAGACTTGAAGATTTTTATTAGACCATCCAGTATGTCTTTCCCCGATTTGGTCTTTAGAGGAATAGCCCAGGCGTACTTGCTAAATATCGATGCATGTCAGCAGGTACTTGTATCCATCGTTGTATTTACTTAGAGAACTCAAGTCCACTAAATCAGCTTGGAATTGGGAGTTTATTCCAGATACGATCACTCTATTGGTAGGAAATCTTCGACGAGCAGGCTGATGTAACGTGTACACTTCTTGTCTCTTTAACCAGTCTCTGATTTGCTTACGATTGATCTTTTTGTATCCCTTTTCTCTTGCGGCACGGAAAACAGCATCCACCCCCGAAAAACTTCCCGCGCTTCGAAGATCGTAGTAGATCTGGTTGAGGACTTTGTCCATCGCAAAACTCTGAGTTTTTGACTACAATCGTCCCTCCACAGCACGCTAAGATGCAGCGTATGCGATTAAATAACCGTTCAATACCGATTTGATAGGATGGTGGAAAACAACCCATGTCTTTACCCCTTGGAGTCAGACAAAAAATGATTCTCGATACGAAAACTGTAACATTTATTTAATTCTTCATAGCATTTACAAACTCACTGAATAGTTCTGAAGATAGTTCACGAGTATTCTGTTTGACATCACACATGTCATTTACAAAGTTCGCAATCGGTCTGTTATATCTATCGGGAAATGACATATCACTTGCTATCATCATTGCTACACTAGAGTTCATGCTTGGTAGGTTGGAAACAAAGGCTTCCCATTCTGAGGACATAGACACATCCACCAGCTTGACAAGATCTGCACACACATCTTGCATCATGTTTAAATCGATCACATTTTTAACATCGTCAAAGTAAAAAGTCCACAAATCATGATCACTGGTCATCAAACATATATGATGGCGCTGACTTAGCCAATCGTTTTCGCATCCTTCACACTCTTTTGTCAGCTTCTTCATCATTTCTCTCCGGCAGAGTTCGACATAAAAGAACTCAAGGACGTATCGAATCTTGGCTCTGGCAACCATCTCCACGTCATCACTGACAATCACAGCCACGGCATTGTCGACACAAGAGATACTTTGAGCTATCGTACTGGACATCTTGATGTCGATATTCACCATCAACTTGTTCGTGGATATTCCAAAGTGGACAGCGATAAGAATCCCGCACCAAGCAAAAGATCAGAGGAATAATCGTAAGCAGCATGAGCAGCCACCACATGAGAAATGATTGTTGTAGTCTAGTGCTGGGGTTCTTACATATTTCTAAACAATTGCTGATGTCATCGGAGAACGCCATTTAATATATGCCTACGATCTTGACGGTGCCTTTGACTTTCTTCTGTAAATCAGGACGTGAGGAGATTGGCTCGCTCCGCAACCATGATTCGAGTCCAATTTTTGTGGTATAGGATAATCTAAATGGTGACATGTTCGCCATAATTTTATCATTTACTACTTTAAGGATCACATTCTTTAGGGCCAAGTCAAAATTGACTTCTATCTTTTCATCTTCCGTTAGCATCAGACACTCGCTGTTACTAGTTTTATTTTTACAGCCACAACACTGATTTTCATCAATTTGGTGGAGCTGTTTACACACTTCAGATGCGTAAATCAAAATAAGTTGCTTTTCGGCAAATGTGAAGGGGTCCATGATTTCGAGCAAATGATCGAGAACTTGAATGGATCACGCTCTTTATATCTAATACCGCTCATAATTTAGCGCGCACAGTGTTTTGGGGAGTGTGGAACTCTTTTCAATAGTTGATTAATGAAGAAACACTTTTGTTTGAGATTTCAAAGAATTTTATTACAATATATAACTATTAGAGTACACGGCATTAATAGTATAAATGTTCAAAGTTCTCAAATTCTCTGAATGCCATGCAATGGGTTGGGCATTTTTATCCGTACACTTTTTGTGGAGGAAAATGCCTTGCGGATGTCTTTTTCGGGACTAGTGAAAGTTTCTCCAGTCTTGAGAATCCTGTATTGGTAGCTGGGGCTTGAAAACATGGAAAAATTGCATGTCGCGAGAAGCAGTTTTCTCACAGTACGCCCACCATCGACTTCAGGGATATAGCAAATTCTTGATTTGGAGTTTTGGAAAAAATCATCCCAAGATATGATATTGGAGTGATTGGTGAACCAAGGGTTGACGATTTGTGATGCCAAGTCACTAGCAAGCTCTTGGAGGTAGATTTTCTTGTCAGCTACTGAAAAGGCATGGCTTTTGACTTGGTTTATTTCCTCCATCAGTTGAATCATTTTTTCACTGTCGTTATTATTGTAAAGTTCGTTGAGGTAGTTTCTCAGGACTGGTCTTAGGCACTCGGGATCTTCTGAACCATGTTCATACTTCAGAAAAACATCAAAAGCTTCTAAAAATATTGGCAAGGGAAGTTTGAATTGCATACGACGCAGGGCTTCCTGGAAGGTCGTTAGCCAAAAGAACTTATCTGCTTTCCAGTTTATCAATTCGTAAAAGTTTGGCTTTCGTCCTTGGACTCTTTCTATGTCCATCAACCTGACTTTGTTGCCAAGGTCTTCACAGCATTGATAGAATAAAAATCTGAAAAATGTCTTTAGGTCCCCCATAACCTCAGTTTCAACTCTCTGGTCTTTTTCATCAATGCTTAAGTTTCTCATTTGTTTCACGAGATTTGCTATTGCTTTTTGTCCTGTTCTGCGTTTGAACAGCACAGGGTTAAGAATACGGCCACTTCTCAACTTCATGGTTTAGGTCTCTTGATCGGTAACTACGTGATATCGTAAGGGCAAGGAGGAGAGGAAGAATGATAAAGATTGCTCCTTTCAACATATAATTACTTGCGATTCAGGCGCAATGCTAATAAATTGTAACGTCATACATTTCCACCTGTTCGAGCGGACCAATAGAAATCTATTTCAGTTCAGGCGCAATCCTGACGTCATTTCCGACTTATCAAATGGACCAATCAGGAGCGCGAACGGTTCAGGCGCATTTCAGGCGCAAAAACCGTGCTCGAACGGTGCTGAATATACTACTAGAATCTTCCAGTGATATGTCAAAAATGCTGTTGCGTGTAAAATAAAGTAAACTTGCAGCGGAAGATCTAGGGGAGAGGTGCATGGGGATTTTGCTCCCCCATCCCCATAGATCCCTAAATGAGATGTTATCTACTGCATTAATGGTGTTTGAGTTTGTAAGCAAAGGTGCACCCCCTCCTAAAACGAAAATCCTGGATGGTGCCCCCCCCCCCCCCCCCTTAGAAAAAATTCTGGATCCGCCCCTGACTTGCTCGGCAATTGTGCACCAGCATGCGCAGAATAAATTCTTGACAAGAGCGCAGTGAAAGCAGAAGTGAAAGATCATCAAGGTATGCATGCTACGAATAACTTGTTTATACTTTACCACAAGAGATATACCCCCTCTTCCGCCACTAAAAACTCCGCTCCTACTACTCTGTTTTACATAAACTTGTCAAAATACAAAATCGAAACGAAATTATTACGTTTAATTATTTTAAAAAATGGCTGAACATGAAATACCTGTCATTATACTTACCTGCGTGGCAGAGTAAGAAATCGCGTGTCGGATTCATTGAATTGAATATGTCAGTACATTTGCAAAGACCGAATGTCTGAAGATGTCTGGTCACCACAAAATCTGTCTCATTTATCATCAGTTTCCATACTTCCGGTCAGGGGTTGAAAATGAGAACAACAACATTAGATCAATAATTATTTCTTTCAAATATTCTCAAAATGAGCTGATATCGTTTACTCTGTAGCCTTCAAAAGCTCAGCGTTCATGTTAAACAACAGCTTACAGGTAATTCTGCCACGAATACAGGAATTTTGAAGCTTGAAGAAACTATAAATGCTGTATTGTTTCGAACGAGAATTCGATGACTTGTGCAATCTGTTGAAATTCCTTTAAAGAACCACTTTATTATTTTCTTGGATTTTAGCTGTTTACGACCAAGGTAACTCGTTAAATGCTTATTTGAGTTTTTTCGGGTTCCCCGACTTTGCTTTAGAGCTATAAGAGGTTAAAGAAGTTTTCATGATGATATTTTGCTTGTCAAAAAGTTAGAATGACGTCATGACGATGAGCGCGCGCTAACCAAACTGTAGCTTAGATGGGAGGCGCGGTAAGAATGCCCATAAATGCCCTTTAGCTTTTAGTTTCAGGATCTTTAAAGCTCGTGTAAGCCATTTTGTATACGCAAATATAAAAACGCAATAATTACTTCCTGGTACCTGTACCTAAAAGTTTAAATGCAATCAGCTCTAGAATCATTGCAGTTAAACGTCCTAACAGTTGATTGTGACATCATCACCCAGAAGGAAGAAAGGCGCCCAATATTTTGGATCACTGTATATTGGAATTTGTCTCATTTCTTTCATCGTTTGCTGCAAACTTGTACTTGTGCTTTTTCCAGCTTTTAAATGTCGGTGAAACCTTCCCATGAATTCAGATGTAGCTTGGTCATGTATGGCCCAGAGAGACGCTACCACTGCACGAGCACCTGATGCTAGAAAGGCTCGACAAATGCCAACTACTCCTTCAGCTTTGATTTCACCAAGTCCAGTGTGACAGCAGCTTAACACAACTAACGGAGCGAGTACTCGAGCCCGCTGTACATCATCCATGTCAGCATGTAGTCTTTTTCAACTGGGATCATTGTTCTTCTTGTCTCAGGGGAAGCAGGAGTAGGAGCAAGCAATATTGTACCATTGTTAAAGCCTCAGTAGTATAGGGGATGGGGGTTTCAGCGCAACGACCACCGGAGGATTACCCGTCTAAAGTGAATTCCTCGATTCGTGCCGCGATTACCCGCATTCCGTGTTTATGTAGTTAAATGTGTTAGTCTATATATGGAGTGCGAAGATTGTAAAAAGTTTGCTTATGATTTCTGTGTAAAGTGCTTGAAACCCAAGTTTGTACCTACTAAGCCAAATAAGTATATTTGTTGTGGTAAGAAAATGCAAATAGAAGACGACACGTCAGCACAGTGTTACGAGTATGGTTAGAAGAGTGTATGGATTGTCACTGCCTCGACAACCATGTTTTGACTACCTTTTTTTGTGTTCCAAAAGATGTGGATCCATGTTCCAAAAGATGTCTGGTTTGCGACGCTTCCCAAAATAGAAGAGTGTATGTGTGTTCCAAAAGATGTGTATTGCTACCCCAAAAGATGTCTATAGAAGGGAGGCGATTCACCGCCCTTCCAACTTGCGACAGTTGTCCAACGAGGACCACATTCGTAGTATTTGCTTCTCCCCCTATATATAGAGATGGACTCTCAAAAGACTATTTCGACAACATTGCAAGAGATGGGAATACGAGCAAAGAGTAGGCTGCTAGCGCATTTGCTGCTGGACAATGCCCACGACGGAAACCTGCTTCCGGACATATCCAAATGCGACTACCTACGCAACAACGAAGGCCCTACAAGTTTGCAGCCGCTGGAAGGATTGCCACCATTCGTAGACGACGTGTTTGTGTATGGATTCGCCGCAGAACAAGATTTGTATGGGCGGGTGTGTAGAAATGCGAAGGCAATAGTATCCAAAATATCCATTGCAGCCACGGAAGCGTTTGGGATATTTCTACCAACCAGCATGGCGCACACATGCAAAAAAGGAAACATAGTACAGCGCGTAGCCCATTTGTCCAACAAGTGGAATAGCCTGCACGGCGAACACGCAGCCACGTTCGTAGCCAAAGTAGACACCTCCGAATTGTCCATAGAAGTCGTAGACAAAAGCATTGCCAAGTTCGCCAGGCTATTGGATGCGCACGGATATGGAATCTATTCCGTCGACTACACGCAGGATTTCTCCGGAACTTTGGACAGGAAAGCTTTGGTGCGCCGACTGCGGCAAATGGGCTACAAAGAACAAGGAGAAGCTGGTTGGCGCGAAGGCACCATTTTGGACAATACGCACCAAGTAGGCAACCATGTTTGTACTTGGGTGGAAAAGGGCAAATGGACGAAGATATACAACAAAATAGTGTCGAACTTCGAAGCCGGAGAAGTGCAGAATCCAGTAGGCGCAAAGCTGGCCGAGTATGTGGATTGCCCCAACGACCATTTGCGTAGGACTTTCCTGCATCCCGACGTGCAAAAAAGAGGATGCACGCGCGTGGAAATATCCATCTACAGCAGGGATTTCTCCAAAGAACACACCAATGCTATCGTGGAAACCATAGCGCCGCTAGAAGACATCTTTGTGGTGCAGCCGCCAAAGAATATGTGGTTGGCGCTTGCCGAACATTTGGACAGATGCTGCTGCATTTGCTGCGAAGAGACGGGAGAGATATTCCTAGCATGGTACTGCCACGCAGGAACGGGCAGGATAGCCGGCGTACGCGTACGGGGCAACGACAAATGGGAACAGTGCGTACTTTGGACCATAGCAGAGTTCGGCTTGCGCAGATGCCCCATATTTCGCATAGACGTAGGAGAATTGGATCCGGTGGAAATACTGCCGCTGCGCTGCTACACCAAAGATGCCCCTACCATACTAGCGGAGTCCAAGTTCCCTACGCGCGTGCATGCGAACGCACCTACAATAGCCGACTTTCTGCCTCCGACGGAACACGTGGAGTGGATATGGCGTACGAAGAAGGCGCAGCGTTTGGGCGTGGAAAAGAGTGCCTTTGGCATCTTGGAAGTGCCTACGGACCGCAGGATATCCTTCCTATCCAAAAGAAAGCGGCAGCAGCACTTGGAAGACATACGGGACGATTTGGAAGGCGACGAGTGGGTAGAAGCCACGAAAAGATACCACGCGGAGCTGCAGGAGCAGCGGCAGAACATCCTGCGGCAAAAAGAAGAAGACAGGCGAAAGATAGAAGAAGGGCTGCAGAAATACCAAAAGCTGCTGGATAGGATTCGCCGGCGTTCCGGCAATTTGCGCAAGCTGCTCTTTGGAGTGGAGGTAGCCAAGCGCTTTCCGGGGGACTACGCGCCCTACAAAATACATCGAATGCAAGAAATACCCGCAGGCGACTACAAAATACTAGGCTATGCGGAGCCAAGGAACAAAGACCCCGATTGGCCTGCAAGAGGACACCGCGTAGTTCTGCGCCGTGGTAGCGAAGCGTCGGTGGTTTGGGCAACGACGGCAATGCTGGACGCATTTGCAGTAGGAAAGTTCGAAGACAGGGGCTGCGCGCGTGTGGCAGTCCCCAAGGAAGAAGTGCTCTTGGAGTGGCAGAACAACGCAGCCACCATCTTTGTGCCCGAAGGCCCTGGTTTGGACACCTACCACGAATTGGTGGGAAAAATAGACTACGCGATACCCAAGAATCCCCAGCGGCTACTAGAAGTGGGGGCGCCGCCGAACAAAGAATGCGTGCAGGCGCTGCGCATGCAGCCGGGCGAATACCAATGCTGGCGCTACGCAAAAACCACCTACAGGGGAAAAGAAAGGACCATTCTATTTCTGTCCCCCCGATGCTCCGAGTGCGTATTGGAGGGCTGCACGGTGGAACATGCAACCACGCCCGTCTGGGGACACTTCTTGCAGGCACAAAAAAGAGACTGGGCGCATATTTCGCCGCCTTTGTACTGCAAGATAGGCAGGGAAAAGACCACCGCCAACAAAAGAAAGGATAGATTGGTGCATGTGTCCACCTAGGACATTGCATAGATCTTTTTGGGCTGCAGGGGCCTTCCAAAGTAGGTCTTCGTATTTCGTGTTGTTTTGTTGTGGGATTGCTAACAAACAACAAGAAATACGAAAACCTTTTTTTGGACTCTTTGCGCAACATCTATCGGCTACTCCATCTCTGGAATCCTTCCCTTTGGTGGCTCCCTAGGCTTTGGTTCGTGTGGAATATATTTGTATACAACTTTGGGTTCTTGTCTGGTGGCCCAAACAAGCGCTCCAATACCCAAGACGGCGAATAGCACATTCCCAGCTATCTGCCAGTCCATTTTCGTGGATATCTCCTCTACTTCTTCGGACAAATCCTCTGACTCGCTGGATAGGCTTTCCAAATCGCTCTCCGCCGCGGTTGGCAGCTGTTTCTCCAGATCGCCTATTCGCAGCAGCAATTCTTCTTTCGTTTTCTGTAGGTCGTCCAACACTATAGCAAAAGAATCCTGCACTTCCAGGAAATGTTTCTTCAAATCCGTAGTAGGTGGCTTTTCTGGGATAGCTACCTCTACGCCATTTTCTTTCTCTATCCTACGTATTTTGGGTATTCCTATCCCTTACTTCTTGGCTACCTTTTGTAGCCCCATACCATTCCTGCGGTCTTCCAAAAGGTCTGCAATCTCCTCTTCGGATAGTATCTTGGGTGTGGCCATATATGTAGGTAGATACGGAACATACCCTATGTTTGTCCATGGAATACCCTATGGATCCATATGGTAGATACCTGTTTGTCCACAGATATAGCATGTATTTGTACATAGCTACGGGCATAGCTGCATACATGCTGGGAAAACAACGGACAATACAAATGCTGCTGGAAATTCTAGAAGGTCTCTACCGCGCGCAAAAGACAATACAGGAAGTTCGCATACCGGGCCACGTGGCGACTTTGTTGCAGCTACCGCGGCGTCGATAGGGGAACGAATCGTTCCTCTCCCATCTTTCGGGAAACGCATACACTCTTTTGGGACACGGTTGCACATCTTTTGGAACACGAATCTACATCATTTGGGACACAAAAAAAGGCAGTGACGATCCATACACTCTTCTAGACGCGGTTGCACATCTTTTGGGACACGAAAAAAAGGTAGTCGAAACATGGTTGTCGAGGCACTGACAATCCATACACTCTTCTAAAGTCCACTTCTTTCTTAAAAGTTCTCTTACGATCTTCGCACTCCATATATAGACTAACATATTTAACTACATAAACACGGGATGCGGGTAATCGCGGCACGAATCGAGGAATTCACTTTAGACGGGTAATCCTCCGGTGGTCGTTGCGCTGGAACCCCCATCCCCTATACTACTGCATCCGTGTCCAGCAATGTGAACAAGAGATAGTTCTCGTTGTAATCGTTCTGTTACAGCTTGCTTTGTTGCCATTCCTTCTGTCAATGGCATGACATTATGTATACTACTTACTGCGTTCGCCTCGCGAAAGGCTGCACTTAATGGACGAACATTTTTCTTTTCCCCATCTAGCATTACTTCACCAACCAAAGGGTTGCCTACAACAAGAGCAGGATTTTTATTCTGGTCGACTGGAATTTCTTGAAGCAACTTCAGTGTTTTTATAGAAGGGGCAATTCTGATACGTTTCGTTTCTGAAAGATACCAACCAGTATCTGGGTCTCGTAGAGCAGCAAACGGCACTTTGTATAAAGGACCATCCGGAATGATCACAATTTCATCTTGCTTAATTGACATTTTACCGAATAAGTTATGGTACAGAATTTCTAAATCATTTGTGATACTGCCTACATCAACGTTTTCACACGGCTCCTTGGGAGTTCTAGAACGAGGAGAACAACCACAATACGCCAATATTCTTCCAACCGCCTTCACAATATCTTGGTCTATGTCACAAGAACTATTCTCATGGGAAATGATGTTGATGTCCATATCGGACAATGTTCTGATTTTCTTGTTGATTGCGAAACTTTCGAGCATTGTATTAACTAAGCTTTCAGTGTCTGCTTTAGGGGATGAAAATTGCCGAAACTGCAAAACTGTGCCTTCCTCGACAAGAAATGTGTACATACAATCAGGAAAGACAGAACAAAATAAAATCGAGTACTTGTTTCTTGAAACTAGTGACATGATGTCACAATATGTTAAGTGATCTTTATGGCGCTCTTGTGCGGTTTTGTTAATTTCATGTCTTGACATCAACTGTTCTTTTAAAGCTCTAGCAGTACGTTGTTCTAAAACTAGCAGGGCTTCCTGAATCCGATTCGTCTTGATCAGAGCTTTTGCCAAGTAATTGTAGCAATCGTTGTTTTTGTCAATAAAATCAATGATAGTGTTTTCATCAGCTTCCATGCTCTCAACAAAGAAGTCAATACAACCAATGAATTTTTTTAAAAAGAAAATGGACTGTTCAGTTTCCCCACTTTTGAAGTATGCCATCCCCAGAATTCTACTGCAATTAAGAATTATTTTATTTTTGATAACTGCAGAGCCAACTTTTTCTGCGCAATCTATTGCATTACGGAGTTGGCTTATTGCTTCCTCTTTCTGGTCAAGATCCAAGTAAAGACAACCCATTTTCTGATGGCAAAATGACTTAAGGAAAATCTTTATCGAATTTAGGTCAATATCTGCTATTTGCTTTAAAGTGGCAATTGCTTTTGTGCATTCATCATCTTGTACTTGGTGAACGTACCTCTCATGTAAAACCATCAGTTTCTCGATTTTCTTCATTGTTTCCTTCTCATTGCCCAGACTTACAACACTTACAAGTGTTTGATAAAATTCGGGTTTGGAATTATCTGTCATTGAATTCTTGCCATTGTCCTGCTGTTCAAGAAAAGCAAAAATTATTTCAACAACAGATCGCTTAGCAGGACTATCACGAAGTTCCTCTGCTAAAACCAGACTCTGAGCTATAGCTGATACAAGTTCCCTTGTGCTGCCTTTTGAATGAAAAAGCCTTGCATTGACAATACAAGCATCTAATTCAAATTTCAAGTGGCCGTTCTCTTGTGCCATTTTGATGCATTTCTTGACATAAAAGCTGGCTTCTTCGTAGTATTTCAGGGAAAAACAAGATTTTCCAGCCAACAAATGGGCCCCCATTTCAGATAATTTGTTGCCCTCCTGATTTGCAATGTGAATACATTTTTTGCTTTTAACTAAAGCAGCATCGTACCATTGGCGTTCATAAAACGCTTTGGCAAGCAGCAAGCAGCTTTCAATCTCACGAGATTTGTTATCATTTTGCGTTGCTATGGCAATACCTTCCTCGCAATATTTGATAGCATCATCGTACCTATTCAAAAAGTAAGATGCTTCTCCGATAAAATAGTAGACATCTGTTAAAGCATGTTCTTGTTTGGTTTCATGTGCCCTACGGATGCATCTTTTTCCATTAGTTATGGCATCATCGTAGTTCTGCTGAAAGCAGTGAGCTTCCACAAGTATAGAGTATGCATCGATCTCATCTTGTTTACCATCAAATAGCTCCATGAGAATGCATTTCCTACAATAGACGATAGCTTCATTATACTGGTTCAGGGAGTAGTACACTCTTCCAAGTAACAAATAGGTCTTTGTTAATCCTCTTTTGTCATCCATCTGACGAGCAATTTCAACACATTTCTTGCAATAAGTGACAGCCTCATCGTAATTTTTCTTGAAGAAAAGAGCTTTAGCAAGCTTCAATGCAAATTCAAGGAAATAATGGCATTCCCGCTCACTCAGTGTGTCAGTGGTGTTCTCTGCGATTTCCATATATCTATTGACGTATGGAATAGCATAATCGTACTTCTCCAATAAGTCATAACCTCTCAACAGTAAATAACACGTCTTCAATTCAATTTGCGGGTTGTTACCTGTCTCCTTTAAAATGTATAGACATTTTTTGCAATACGAAATGGCAACCTCATCATACTGCTGCAAATATTCGTACGTTTTCACCAGTATCAAGCATGACTTTAACTTGATTTTCTTGTCACCAGTCTTCTCTGTGATGTCAATGCATTTTTGACAGTAAAAGGTCGTATTTTTATCGTATTGCTTCAACTAATCACAAGCTATTATCAGTAAATAACATGCCTTGAACTCACGTTCTTTGTCACCAGTTTCTTCTGAGTATTTAAGGTATTTCTTAGCATAAATCACAGCAGAATCGTACTGATTCAGTAATCCATACGCTTTGATCAGTAAATAACAGGCTCTAAAAAAGTACTTCTTTTCTTTAACCTCTTTAACCTCTTCTGCGAGTTTAGTGCATAGCTCACTGTAATAAATAGCATCAGCATCGTATTTTCTCTGTACGTCATAGGTTTTTACAAGGAAATAGCAAGCCTTCAGCTCACTTGGTTTGTCGCCGACCGCCTTAGCAACGTCAATACATCTTTTGCTGTAATTGATAACATGAGCGTAAAGTTTCAGCAAGTAATAGATTTCTACCAGAAGAGAAGTATATTTCAGCTGTCCCTGTATGTCACCATTTTTCCGTGCGACTCTGATCTTTTTCTTACACTGGCAAATAATTCTTTTGTATCCTTGAGGTTTAAGCCATAATTTGATTTTCTTTCTTTTTCTTAGTCCGCATGAAAGTGTTCTTAAGCTAAACATTCTTCTTCAGAAAGATAGGGTGTGTTTACAAGATGCATGATGTGTAGAAAACTCAGTGAATTCACGTGGCCTCATTTGGCACAACATCTATTGAAATTAAATAAGTAAAACGAAAGTAAATAAAACATGCTTCGGTCATATAATGTTCTGAAAGGAGGGGTTCCAAATCTAGAGGGGTGGGGCATAATGTAAAGTCAAAGTGTAGGTGGGGGTGGACAAGATGTAAAAGTTATCATCACCATGGAGGGGTTTCCCTCCCTGCAGGCAAAGCTTCCCTTTTTTTAGGGGAGAGAGAGGAAAAAGGAAGCCTCTGCCACGTTGTTCGATCTAATCCGCTGTCCATGGTTGTGGACAAAAACACCTGTTTTGAAACCCTCTTTTACTCCGACGAAGGACTAGCGTCCGAAACGTCAGTAAGTTTTTTCTTTCGTTTTTTAATCTTTTCACGGTGTTAAATTTACCTTTTTATCATTACTGTTTTGAAACCGATTTTGGAATTGAACACCCCTACGCATGACAACCGCAAAGTCTGCTGTAAGATTTTTGAGCCCAAAATACTAGTGAGCATATCTTTTTACAATAACGGCGGACTATAATGAGCCCACTATTTTCAATGTCATCATTTGCCTATAGTAATGATCAAACATGCGCAACAGAAAAGGTGACGTTTGGGGGAAGGGTCTCCTTCTCCTCGCGAAAGCCTATCCAGCAAAGAAAAAGGAAAAGGAAACTGTCAGCAGGTAAGTGGTTTACATGTTTTTAGATTTTGTTATCTGAGACCAACCTTTTCTTTTTCTTTTTTTTTTTCCCATATAATCTTTATTACATCCATTTTGAAATCACAAGCAAATCCTGCAATCTGATTGGTTCCCTGCAGCAGTGATTTCGGCATAAATTGCACGATTTTGAGCTCTAAATTGCACGATTTTGCACATCAACTGATATGAACCAATCACAAGAAAGACATGTCATTTTCTAGGAATCCATCTGAGTGTTGAGCTCACCGCTTCTTGGGAAAAAAAAGAGCCACGGCTCAAAAACAAATTTTCTGAAGAACGATTTTACCGTCAAAAGTCGTAAAAAAAGACTAAAAAAGCCATAAAAAGGACTTAAAAAGACCAACTGATCACTTAAAATTGTCAAAAGCATCTTTGTAAAGTAACTGCTTAAGTAAGTTGAAGATATTACAGCGAAAAGCAGTGGGGAAAAATGCAATCGGCATCTTTTGAATGTGACTTCTTGGCGATTGATCGTGGAAAGTGGTTTCCTTTCAATCTGTAAAGCATAACAACACATCAACGAAAATACAGTCATTAAAAGAAGTTTTTCTTAAGAAGAAGATTTTTGCTGAGCTACGTGACTTCTTAAGGACAACCGAAGGACTAAACGACCTTTGATTTTTGCTGTTTTCTCGGCACAAGTGTGATCTTAACATGTTGAACAGAAATCGTAAAAACACAAGCAGTGAGCATTGGCTGTATGGACAACAGCCAGTTCATTACAACCCTTTTGGGCAGGATTGTTTTGCTAGTTAATGTAAGTAAGCGATTCTTAATACATGTAATGCCTTTTGGTCCTATATAAATTCATTTTAGTTTTGGATTGAAAGTGTTGGTTTTCAAAATTAAGGAATGGATCATAAGTAGCGTGCATCCATCGAGTTATGGATGCACGCGGGAGGTTGCTAAGCACGAAGAAAAGCGTAAGAGTTGCACGACGCGAAGCGGAGTGCAACTCTAGCTTTTTTGAGTGCTTAAGCAACCTCCCAAGTGCATCCATAACTCGATGGACGCACAGCTACTTATGATCCATTGCTTTTATAATATAGTCAAGTCAACAAACAAGAAATAAATACAAATTATAGACTGTATTTGTTGATCATGCCCTAAATTCTCCTTACGCACCTTGAGTGAATGAAAAGCACAAAGGCGCCAAAAACAGAAAAACAGTCGTTTTGAAAATGGCAGCTTTACACTGAAGACAGTTATGACTACAATAATGGCAAAAATTTAGCTTACAAGTGAATCAAAGATGTCCAAAACTACGGAGAAAGTGATTTTCAACTGTAAGAAGTACATTTCAAATGTTGACATATCTTAGTACAGTAATGCCCGAGAAAATCAGTGAAAAACAAAGTGGCTGTCTCAGTTTGTTGTTGTTGACGATGTTCAAGTTTGTTATCGTACAATGACTTAGCAATGGAAATAATCTCGTACACGGATCAAAACTAACTGACTGAACTGGATTAATTTTCTCTGGGTAGTACGCTTTGTCGGCTTTCCCTCCCATGTAGAGCTTCAGAAAGTACTTCACTGCAGTTGTGAAGCTGCGAAGTAGATGGTGAGCAAGATATTTATAGTTAATTACTTTGGAAATACTTTTGTTGAATAAATACACGATAACAATATTTTTGTATTTATTTAATCATTGCTTAAAATCCTTTGAATGTAGACACCGACCGATTTGTGGTTTGCTTTGTCTTTTTGGAGTGACGCTCTGACACAATCTTGTCCAGCTCACTGTTTGAAAGTGATGCAAATCTTGACGTATTATTACTAGGCTGATCAAATGACAACTCTATACTAAATGTCGGAGATTGATGAGTATTTTCGCTAGTTTTTTTCAATCATTTTCAGTTATCATTTCTAGATAAATTGTCAGCAAAAAGATACAAAAAGTTTTTTTTTACGCCGAAGCTAAAAAAGCTGACGTGAGCGTGCAACCCATGGGCAAATGGTTCATGCTTTTCAACCAATCAGATCGCGCAGATTTACTTGACTATATTATAATGAGAATTATTTCTCGATCAGTATAAACAAGTTCTCTTGACAGCATGTTTGAATCGACTGCTTGTAGATTGTAAGTCATATCGGTTTAACTGGAAAAAACGTCTTTTTCAAAAAAGATTTCAAAATGGATATAATAAAGTGGTAATTGAACTTCGTGTCGTGCAATTTTGGTCTGAAATCAAACTTGCAATTACAAATCACACTCCCGCTACGCGGTCCATCCATCCATCATTCCATCCATCAAAACAGAAAAAGAGAAAATCATTTACAAATACATTAGTATAATTTCATATCTTTACAAAGTCAAATGTCAGGAGAAAACGTTTCTTATTAGAATTCATTTAACAATTTTCATATTTTATTACATCCATTTTGAAATCACAAGCAAATCCTGCAATCTGATTGGTTCCCTGCAGCAGTGATTTCAGCATAAATCGCACGATTTTGCACATCAACTGATATGAACCAATCACAAGAAAGACATGTCATTTTCTAGCCAATTATATCAAGGAATCCATCTGAGTGTTGGGCTCAACGCTTCTTGCGAAAAAAAAGAGCCACGGCTCAAAAAAATTTTTCTGAAGAACGATTTTACCGTCAAAAGTCGTAAAAAAAGACTAAAAAAGCCATAAAAAGGACTTAAAAAGACCAACTGATCGCTTAAAATCGTCAAAAGCATCTTTGTAAAGTAACTGCTTAAGTAAGTTGAAGATATTACAGCGAAAAGCAGTGGGGGAAAATGCAATCGGCATCTTTTGAATGTTACTTCTTGGCGATTGATCGTGGAAAGTGGTTTCCTTTCAATCTGTAAAGCATAACAACACATCGACGAAAATACAGTCATTAAAATAAGTTTTTCTTAAGAAGAAGATTTTTACTGAGCTACGTGACTTCTTAAGGACAACCGAAGGACTAAACAACCTTTGATTTTTGTTGTTTTCTCGGCACAAGTGTGATCTTAACATGTTGAACAGAAATCGTAAAAACACAAGCAGTGAGCATTGGCTGTATGGACAACAGCCAGTTCATTACAACCCTTTTGGGCAGGATTGTTTTGCTATTTAATGTAAGTAAACGATTCTTAATACATGTAATGCCTTTTGGTCCTATATAAATTCATTTTAGTTTTGGATTGAAAGTGTTGGTTTTCAAAATGAGAATCATTGCTCGATCAGTATAAACAAGTTCTCTTGACAGCATGTTTGAATCGACTACTTATAGATTGTAAGTCATATCGGTTTAACTGGAAAAAACGTCTTTTTCAAAAAAGATTTCAAAATGGATATAATAAAGTGGTAATTGAACTTCGTGTCGTGCAATTTTGGTCTGAAATAAAACTTGCAATTACAAATCGCACTCCCGCTACGCGGTCGTGCGATTTTGTAATCGCGCGTTTGATTTCAGACCAAATTGCACTCCACTCAGTTCAATTACCATTATTAATTTTGTCTATTGAAAGTCTAAATCTAATGCCTTTTTTTTAAAAGTGATATTGTTTCCTATCATTTTTTAAAGCTATATAGCATTCTACTTTCACATGATATCTTAGATAAGCCTTGAATCCTGTCGGCCTCATCTGGCTCAAAAAACTCCTACATCTATAACATGCGACTTAAAGATTAATAATATGAAATTGATTAGTATAGCACCTGATTTATCACTGTTTCCTAAAATCATTATATAGGTGTTTAATATCGGTAGGTCTAAGCTAACATTTTAAAGCCATTTCACTATCCCGCTGTATAAATTACGCGTAGTTTCACACTTAACAAAAAGATGTTCTATTGTTTCTATTTCTTGTCGACAAAAAGAGCACAAAGGGCTATCTATTATCTTAAAACGAAACAAGTCTTTGTTAAGATATAGACAATTAGTAAGTATCCTGTGCTGAAACCATCTTAGTTTTGTCTCTATTGTGATTTTATTGATCAAGGAAAATGCATTTCCCCAATCAATCTGGTGATACGTAGGAGGTTTCCACCTTCTTAGTAACTAATTTACAATACACTTGCTTTGTAGAAATCTTATTGATATTGATTACCTTATCATTTAATGATATTTCTTGAATTGCTGGAGATACATCTAATATTTCAGAATTTAAATTTTGTTTCAAAACTTTTTGCCACTGTACTGGAATAGCCTTGATAAGACCCATTCACACTAACCAATCAGTATTGGTTAAACCCTTTTTAGCTGCTACCTCCCATTGAAATCCTTTTCCCAAATTCCAAAGGTCATCAAGAAAACCTATTTCACAGTCCAGGAGACGTTTCATGTTATATGGATCACACGTATATTTGATAAAAGTGTTTGTTCCACAGTGGTTGCTTTAAGATAGTTCCCAAATCTTCATTATCTATTTTTTGTATAGCTTACTTCTGCCCAAACCTTAAATACGTTCTTATAAAATAAGAACGGCATGTCGCGCGGTGTCTTATTGCTATCGTAAATTATGTGTATAGACTCGATGCCCTCGATGCTTTGTAATTTCATTAAAGGTATAATTTTCCATTATCTACTTGTACCATCCTTAAATCTCACTGCCCATTTAAACATACTCGCCTTAATCTTATTTTCAAAATCAGCAAGTTTCAAACCCCCCTCTTCATACGAGCCTACCAGTGTTTTATACTTTACTTTCTGGTTTTCTTCCATTCCATATGAAATTAGCCACCTTATTCTTAACTTACTTAATAAACCTTTTATTGGCTCCAATTGCCGAACAAACATAAAGAAGTTTGGATAGACCTATATTCGAATATTCGAATATTGTAATGTAGTAAGGAGTGTGCATGGAGGATACACGGCCCCACAAGCTTCTAGCTTTATTGCATACCGTGTATGAATAAAAAATAATAATAATAATAAAGATTTATCGACTTAATTACTTGTATTTTTCCTATTGGAGTGAGCATTCTGCCTTTCCAAATAGACAAAGTAGTTTTGAAGTTTTCCAAAATTCTTTCAAAATTGTTGGTATTGTAATAGTTATAGTTATAGGAGAAGTATATACCTAATATCTTAATCCCAGATTCATAGAAATCTATCCATTTCAGATTATAGAGCTCAGTTCTCGCATGGGTCATGTCCACATGTGTGTCTTTCGGGCCTAGCCACCCTATTTCAGATCTCTCAAGGTTGATTTTAAGTGATGAATACTGCTCAAATACGTCCAACTTCTCTAAGGTTTTCATCAATGAATTGATATTTTTTAAGAAAAATGTTATCTCATCAGCAAAAAGGAGCATTTTCGTCTCGTCTTCCCTTAACTTTATGCCAATTTTTTCTTTATTTTGCCTAATCATTTGCCTAACAGGTCTCCCTGTTTAGTTCCTCTTTCTACATCAAAAAAGTCTGTGGCAGTTCCATTATTCAAAATGCAGCTTTGTGTGCCTGAGAGTAACATACGAATCCATTTTATAAACTGGTCCTCGAATCCAAAATGTTTCAATGTCGAAAAGATAAAATTATGCTCTATATTGTCGAAAGCCTTCTCAAAATGTGCTGCAAATAGGAGGCCCGACTCTTGTTCTTCATTTAAATGCCCCATTAAGTCCTCTATAAACCTTATTGGCTCGTCAATGTTACTATCCTTAACATAAGCAGCCGCCTGATTGGGATCGATGATAGTTGGCAAGATGTTAATAAGCCTATTGGACAATGCTTTGATACAAATTTTAACGTCGACATTGATTAAACTTATTGGACGCCAATTCTTTAAATATCGTACATCCTTTCCTTGTTTTTCAATTAATTTAATAATGGTTTGTTTTTGTAAAGTTGTAAGGTGACCCTTGTCTGGACAATCATTAAGACATTTCACAAGTATTGTGCCTACGGTTTCCCAAAAAGTACATTAAAACTCCTTCGTCAGACCATCATTACCTGGAGTTTTTAAATTTTTCATATTTTGAAGTGCATCGTAACATTCCTTTTTTGTTAAAAAAAACCATTGCATTTACTAGGTTCATCTTGAGTGATTTTTGGTGTTTTAACATTTCTAAACATTCTTCTTCTGATCGATCATTTTTGGATTTATATAATCTCTCAAAGTGATAAGCGACCAAAAGATTCTGGATTCTCTGTGGTTCCTTAATTTCATGATCATTCTCAGTTATTTTCCGTGCATGTGTTTTGGCTCTATTACGCTTTTCAAGGGATAAGAAGTACTTGGTACTCTTTTCCCCTTCCTCGTACCATCTACATTTAAGTCTTAGAATGATACCTTCTGTTTTATAATTACTGTATTCATTTAATTCGCCTCATCGACCTCTCATCGACCTTCGATCATAGAAAAAAATAAGTAAATATAAGATTATTATAAAATCAGTTATTAATTTTGGTATTGCATAATGGTCTTGGCCTTGAAAATAAGAGTTGGCCATGGGCTTTCTGTGTTTTTCAAAGACTAAATCGGATGGGCTGCCTGTGGAAATAAGAATTGGCCATGGGCTGTGTTTTTCAACAACTAAATCGGATATGGGCTTCCTGTAGATTTGTGCATTCATAAAATTGTTTTGATGCCGTGTCTTACTTATCACGTGACAAAAAATGATTGAAGGAAAAGAGATACGACAGCATATGCTTTAATGCCAGGGAATTTTAGAATCATTGTACTACGGTCCAGTATGAAAAAGAATGATCGCTGTTTATGTAATATAGAACAAGATAACAAAACTAATCATTTTCAGCTGATTTTTGCATAATTAGGAAGAACTTAGTAGGTCTTATTTTTTATCGTTGATGAGTCATAAATTGCATTGTGTTGGATACAATAGTCATCAAATACTCGAAGTATTTCTTGAGTTTGATGAGGGATATCTTTCGAGTTTGGAATATTTACGCTTGGTTGATTGCTGAACTTTGGTGTTTGTTTTTAAAAGAATTATGGAAAGATGTTATCAAGAATTTGCTAAACAAATAAGATTGTTTCAAAAAAAATATTTTCATTAGCCCTTTGAATTCATTGAAGCTAGCGCAATAGCCTCGAGATCCTAACTGGAATAACGTAGTCATTGCGTTTCTCAAAAGTAAATTTTTTTGGTCTCGCTTGCTTGATTGCTTGGTTGAGTTTTGGAGTTAAAAATTCAAAATCCCTGCGCTCTAAAAATCGAATCCCGAAACAAAAGTAATGCCCAAATTAACTTGCTTAACAATAAACTCATGACGACACTCGGTCGTCATGGCAACTGTTAGAAACATAGAATCGAGGCTCCTCTGTCTTTGATTATTTGCATGTTAATTCTGATTTGCCACATTATGTTTACTCAATTACGTCACAAGCTATGCCACGTGTAATACCGACAGGAAATGTTAGCTTCGTTCCCAGTTTTAGTTTAGTTAAGTTGAATCGTCCACGATAGAGTCGTATATTTGGAAGCTGTTGGAAGAAGTAGTTAAAGTAACCCCCTGGCCTTTTAGAGTGCGGGAACAGATGTGTAAGTACAGTAATTAGCTTTACACCTTGTCTAAGCCTTAGCCTCGGGCATAATAGCCTTTTAGTTACTTTATAAGACCCGTCTATGGTTTATACCGTGTTTAGTCAAGCACACGGCAACGCCCTGAGATTTCTATTGCTTAACAAGCATTCAATTTACAAAGCCAGGCCTATATCTGTATTTGTACATTTAAATCTGTACCTTTGAGTCTAAAGCCTTTATTGATCTCATTATCGCTAGTACGTTTTCACGTCGCTTGGAGTGGCACGCCCTAAGGCATAGCCAAAATCGCATCATTTATATTAGTATTCATAAGAGTTTATAGTAGTTATTTGATTGCTATGTTATCATAAAAACTATATAAGTATCATTCTACTTGTACCTTTAGTTTCTTAATTTTTTAGAGTTTGTCATACTAAAACTATGATCGGAACGCATGTTATTCTTCATGCGTGATTCTATTATCTTGTAATCCTATCATTTAGTAATTAGTTCATTGATTGTATTGTTTACAGCTTACGTTTGATTATCGTCAATTAAAATCACCGTCAATCACAGCCGATTTTCCGTGGTTCCTGACCTTATTCAACCAGTAAAGCTCCCCGCACACTAGGCTTGCCGCGACAAGTTGTTTAGCTCGCTCTTCAACGCTCGCCGTAAGCCTAGCGCAACAGCAACCTCAAACAATACCTACTTGTCATTTTATGTTAATATTTGATGATTAATTAAGGTGCCCATCACTCCACTGGCATCCAGAGCATATTTCTATATCTTGTATTTCATAAGTGCTACGCAGTCCATATATTCTCATCATTTGGGTATCAAGTTGGATCTAATTACCATCCAGTGTTGAGTGGTGCATAAAAAAACTCCGTTTTTGAATATCGGGCACGTTTGGACGAGCAAAAGAAAACTTGTGAACCTTGTAAAGTCCATAAATGATAAATGATCTATGAAACATGTCAAAGATACTTGTCAAGAAAAAATTCCCCATGTAGACACAACTTTACAATGTTATATAGTTATTTTCTTAATTATTATATATATGCGTATTTATTTATTTTTGTTGCTGACTCCACGATCGAAGTCGTTAGTAAGAAGCTACATAAAAAGGTAATTTTCCCTTCGTGGACCTCCACGAGATTCCCTGCTAGCAGAATGTTCTTCATATTGGCGATTCTTGCAGACAAAAAAAGAGACTCGATCTGTCGGTCTAGTTCGTTTTCTTTGTTGCGTATGCGCCCTGGTAACCTAGTAACCCTGTCATATGAAGCTCGTGGTTTACTCGTGTTTCTTAAAAAAATTCAATGATCAATATTCGTTATGTGATTTTTCCTCTAAATATTCAAACCTACGTCGTCATTTCTGGCTGCTCTTTTTTTTTTTTACTGAAGACTTCAAAGTAAATCTCTATATATATTAAGGATGTTAAGCTTAAATATCAAAGTTCTCGGATTCACGGAAGACATAATTCAGTTATGTAACGTCGTTGACCCGTGTGGCATCACTAACGCAACTCTAATAAACAGTCATCATCAAGTTTAGTAAAATCTCACAAAAATTGTAAGAGACAGGAATTAAGACAAAATTTAAAGATACTTATTAAATTTCAAAGCAAACCTACTCACTCTAATCGTAAAACATATGTATATATTTTGAGTTGGAGTACTTCTCGACGGTTCTGAATAAATTTAGGTTTTTACTCATGATCGACTGAAAACGATTCTTAAAAAGGGAATTTTCCCTTTAAAGACCCCCACATAACATTGTTATACGAAACGACCAAAGGTTCGGATGTAGCTTGGTAAAGTATAAGATAATTTCAAATTCTCGAAAAACTCAAACTTTGAAAACCAATGTTGAATTTGTGCCATACAAATGAAATATATTGATCGAGACACAACAAAACGTTAAGCTAAACCCTGAGTTAGCATACAAATCCCTAGATTTATTTGAGCAGGTATGTGTGTTTGTACAACCCACACATGACTTTGTGGCCTCGATTGTTCTACCCTTGGAAATAGTTTTTTTTTTCCTTTTTGTGAAAATTACAAGCGTGAAAAATAGTGAATATACTTGGCGGAAAGTATCGTTTATGTTTGCACAGTTTACCAAGTCCTTTCCATGAATAATGCTTTCATTATTTATTTACTTACCTTTTATGCACTTTCTAAATATAAATCAAAGAGCTGAAATGAACCTCATAACCAGCAACGCCTCCTTAAATCATCGGCAGATCCGCCTCGAAGGATTATATTGCCAGTGTTTGCCGTGCCGTTTGTTATATCGATCGGCTGCTGATTTTCGACTTAGTTCACCTTCTTTATGTGCCAACTGGCATCAACCTACACTGACTTACTTCACTGCACTGACTGACTGTTCTTTAAAGTACTATAAACGTTAAATATATAATTGTAAACTAGCTTACATCAGGTATACACATTATTTAGCATATTCAGCAAATTTCTAATGACGTAATAGTAGTATAGGGCATACCACTCCTGCTTCACCCCACCAAACACAGGCTTTTCCCACGTCATTAAAATTCGCGTAGTAAGTAAACTTCGAAATCATAGTAATTTTTAAATTACGACCCTGAAGACTTACCGCGCTGACGTAGCGCTGTATTTGCCGGGTGAAGAGGTGCGGTATGGGTTATGCTCGTAATGGTGTCTATAAAATATTCCATTTATATACAATGGACTCGCGATACAACTTCAAAACATACACACTTCCAGGTACTTCTATATTAGACCTACGAAGGTATTGGGAGACCAACGTAGGAAGAATGAAAAGGTTAGTGGAGAGTAGCATGGAGGAATTAGGTGCCATTAAGGTTTCCGTTGTAGTGAAGGTTAACCTAGCTAAGGATGACACCGAAAACACAGTTTGGTTGCGCACGAAGACGCTAACCATTCTGGAATCGATGGATTTGGATGAGAGGCTATTCTCGCAAGTAGATCCGATATTGGAGTCACTCGCGAAATATACCCGAGAAGGCTCAGGTTGGACAGTAACGGGGATAGAAAATGCTACTATGAATGTTGCTCGTTACACACCGATTAGAGGAGGATCCTACGTACCACTACCTACTTTCATAGAAAGAAAGAAAGCTATAATAAGTGTCAGAAATAAGGATAATGAGTGTTTTAAGTGGGCAATAAGGTCCGCATTATATCCAGTTAAGGAAAATGCCTTTAGACCCTCGAAATATCCCAGCGACGACTTAGATTGGACGGACGTAACATTTCCAATGCAATTGCGTGCGATACCCGACTTTGAGGAAAAGAACGACTTAGCAATAAATGTTTATGGTGTCAGAGAGAAAACCATTGTACCATTACATATTTCAAACAACGAAGGCACGCGGATACACTTATTCTACCATGGTGAGCACTATTCGTGGGTGAAGTCCTTAAGTCGCCTGTTTGCCTCCCACAGTAAAGACGGGCATAAGAGGTATTATTGTGATGTGTGTTTACTACCGTTTAAGGATGTAAAAGCCTTGAAGAAACACGATAAGATTTGTCGAGGAACAGAGGAGCCAGCACAAAGGATTCAATTACCGGAGGACAAGCATTTAGAGTATAACGATCATAAAAGACAAAACCGAGTACCTTGCGTAATTTACGCAGACTTTGAGTCATTGTTAACACCAGAGTACGAAGAAGCCGGACATACCCGGAAGACAGCCTTACACGAGATTTGCTCATTTGGATACGTTGTAGTGAGGTGTGATGGAGAAGCAGATCAACCCGTAATTTACCGCGGACCCAATGCAGCGAAGAAGTTCTTAGAATATTTGGAGGAAGAAGAAAAAGACATCAGAGTCAGACTAACGAGGTCTAAGAAAGCCATTGTTACGAAAGAAAACATGAATAATTACCACGCAGCACAGGAATGTCACGTATGTAACCTTGGTTTGTTGAAGTATGGTCGTCGAGTGAAGAAAGCGTGGGATAAGAACGGTGCATACTTAGGAGAAGCACACTTCAAATGCGGTAGATATGCTAAAGAAGGAGAAAAACCCGGTAAACCTTCCACACACTGTTTTCACTGTGGAGAGCCATTAGAAGAAGATTTCTACACGGATAAAGTAATGGACTGTTGTGAGATAACCGGGGAATACAAGGGTGCATCGCATTGGAAGTGTAGATACCGCGTGGATCCAGAGATGGAGATTCCCGTGTTCTTTCACAACCTTCGCGGGTACGATTCCCACCTGCTCTTACAAGGAGTTGAGGGACACGAAGTAAAGTGCATACCAAATAACAAAGAACGGTATATGTCTGTAACGATCGGTAAACTTAAATTCCTGGATTCCCAACAATTCATGGCGGACTCACTTGCTAACCTAGCAAAGTACAACGAGGATTCACCAATTTCAGATTATTACGACGCGGAAAGGAAAGGAGTGTATCCATATGAGTACATGGATTCCTGGGCGCGATTTAAAGAAAAGCAGCTGCCGCCTAAAGAAGCGTTTTACAGCAGCCTGACAGAATCGGGGATATCCGACGCTGAATATGCATACGCACAGGAAGTATGGAAGAAACACGAATGTAAGAACTTAGGAGATTACCACGACGTCTACCTGCTGTCTGACGTTGTACTGCTAGCTGACGTATTTCAGAGTTGTAGAAAAATGTCGATGTCTTATTACGGGTTAGACCCAGCCAACTTCTACACAGCGCCAGGGCTTTCTTGGAGTGCCCTGTTAAAGAAAACAGCTGCGCAGCTGGACTTGTTAACGGACTACGGGATGTACAGGTTTATGGAAGACGGCATCCGTGGTGGTGTTTGCGGGCCCAGTAAACGTTACGCGCGCGCTAATAATTCACAAGTGGAAGAATACGAAGCCGAAAAGCCAACCACTTACATATCTTACCTGGATGCTAACAATCTTTATGGGTGGGCAATGTCCCAGTACTTACCCGTAAGGGACTTCGAATGGGTAGAACCACGCGAAATAGATTACTACATGCGCGTAAAGCCTGATAGCTCTAAAGGATACGTTTTAGAGGTGGACTTGGAATACCCTCCAGAATTACATGACTTACACGATGATTACCCACTTGCCCCCGAGGCAATTGAAATACCATTTGAGCAGTTATCACCGCTACAGAAGCGCTTGTGTCCAAACTACAAGCCCTACAGAAAACTAACCCTAAATTTAATGGATAAGAAGAAGTACGTGGTGCATTACCGCAACCTACAGTTTTACGTACGCCATGGATTACGCGTGAAGAAGATACACCGAGTATTGAAGTTCACGCAGGAGCCATGGATGCAGCCCTACATTGACTTTAACACGCAAAAGAGAACCGCAGCTAAAAACGACTTTGAGAAGAACCTGTTTAAGTTGATGAATAACAGTGTATTTGGAAAGACAATGGAAAACATTCGCAAGCGCGTGAGCATACGCATTGCTAACACCCGTGAAGAAGCTGAAAGGTGCGTGTCACAACCAGGGTTCGTGCGTTACGTAGATATGTTGAACTTCTTCGTAATACACATGAAGAAGGCCAACTTGCTGCTGAATAAGCCCGTGTATACGGGTTTTGCAGTGCTGGAGCTTTCGAAGCTGCTAATGTACGAGTTTTACTATGACAAGCTTAAGCCGAAGTACGGTGATAAATGCCGCCTGCTTTACACGGACACCGACTCCCTAATAATGGAAATAGAAACCCCCGACATTTACGATGATTACGCAGAGGACCTAGATGAGTACGATACGTCTGGTTACCCCCGAGAACATCCACTTTACTCCGTGAAGAATAAGAAAGTAATTGGTAAGATGAAGGACGAAATGTCCGGTAAACCCATAGTAGAATACGTAGGTTTAAAGCCTAAAATGTACAGCGTTTTGAAGGAGGACGGTGCGGATAAGAAAGCAAAAGGCGTAAAAAAGTATGTGGTAAAGAAACAACTTACGCACCAGTCATACTTGGATGTTTTAAGGAGTCAAGTACCCAAAAAACATCACATGAATTCCCTGCGGTCATTTAAGCATCGAATACATAACGTCACGCAGGAGAAGGTATCCCTATCCGCATTTGACGGTAAGCGATGGATGTGTGATGACGGCGTGCACACGATAGCATTTGGACATCACACAATAAGCAGTTCTTCTTTGACGAACCCACGTGTGGGACCATCGTGAAGATAATACAAGATGGGCTGGCCCTTCTTAGCTATCACACTTCGGATCTGGTAAGTTTCCAAAGACCAATTAGGATCCGTAGCTCTTTTAGACCCTCCTTCTAATTCACCCGGTCCGTAGAGATATCGAACCGTGACATCACCTAATTTCTTTTCATGGGGGAAGACCGTCCTCGAACTTCTGACGTAGGACTTGTGTTCCACGTGTTTCTTTTTTATGGCATCCCTGGGTTTCATTCCCGTAGCCCTGGCCGCCTCGTTGTTCAAGGCCGCGATGACCTGGGGGAGCCTCTGAGTCCATTCCCTGTTGCGTTTGGAGGGATCTTCCAGCTCTTTCCAATACTGGTACCCAAAGAGACGCTCGGCCAAGGTCTTATTGAATCTTTCGACAATGCTCTGACCCCTGTGGTACTCTGCTTCAGCTCTCCTAATTTTAGTGTCGTGGTCTTTCAGGGTTTTGGTAACCACGCCCATGAACTCTGTCCCCGCATCCACTTGCAGCAGCTTAGGCCATTTCAAGACGCGCTTATAAATCCTACCTAGGGCTTCTGCGACTTCCCCAGAATCCTTGCTGGTTATGGGTTCGGCGTCCTTGTATCTGCTTGCGATATCGACTACGGTCAAAGCGTATCTATAGGTCTTTCTTCTCACCTTGTCGTGCGGTAAGAAAAGCAAATCCGCCTGATGAACCTCGTTGGGGGCATTTACGGTGAAGCTGGGCCTGGGAATGTACTTAGGCAAGGGAAGATAAACCTGCCAGAGGGTTTGTTTTCTTAGCCAGTTCTTAGCCGTTTCTTCTGATACCCTGGCCGCGGTTGCGAGTTTCTTAATAGCCGACGCTCCCCGCCAATAGCCCTCAGGCCCATAGTAAATCCTTTTGAGTTTGTCCTCTACGCGGCCCATTATATGAATTCCAAAACGAGATTGATCTTTCGCCCGTTGAAATCCACCGTCTTTCCGTCCACCTTAATGGCGATGTTTATGCTTTCTACCAAATGAGACAAGTCATAGCTCAAAGAAATGGGAGTGTATTCTTCTGAGTCAAATGGATTACCTTTGGGCAGAAACTTGGACATAAGAGAAGACTTTTCTCCATTGTTGTAACTATGGACTAAATCGCAATAGACTTCGTAAGAGGATGCGACTTTCCATTTTACGTCATATGTACTGCCGCTATTTATCGTGGTACTAGTAAGGCCCAGGAGTTCTACCAATGAACTGTCCTTTAGATTGGCACTCCCACTATTTTTCTTGAATTTCATTTCATGGGGTAATCCTGTGGTAAGAGTATATCCATGCTTTGCTAGCTCCTTAGCCAGTGTTATAGGGGCGTAATGGGAATCTGGTATTTTTGGTTTGGTGCCGGAAGTTCCGATGACAAAGCCATTAATTAAATTATACCAAGAATTGTACAAAGAGCAACTAACCAACCGAACCTTACAGGCTTTGATGGGAGGATTCAAATAAGTAGTAAAGTTATTCTTATTGCTTTCCAAAAAGACGATCATTATATTAGATACGCCAAAGCTACGCCTCCTGCCAGCCCTGCGACTCCTACGAAGACCAACTCATTGTCTTTTCGTTTCTTAGAAGGCTGGTAGTAATCCTTAAACTGAGGCTTTCTCAACCCCGTCGATGCCGCGGGGTGCGCCTGCGCATAGAGCTTAAAGGCGTAGTCCGTGTTTTCGAAGTTCTTATCCGCCTGCATCTTGTCTTGGTAATTCTTGTCCAACCAATCCCTGTAAGCTTGTCTTTTTTCATTCCAAGCCGCCACGTCCCTTTGATATTTCTCCAGCGCTAAGTCGTGTCTCTTCCTTTCGGCGGCTAATTCTCCGCTTTTGTCGCCTCTGACTAATCTATCCAAATATTGACCACCATAATTAGCTCCAGTGAATGCTAAAGCTGCAATAACTCCACCTACGACCACGCTAGCCATTATATACCAGCAAACACAGTTTGCTTCTAGATTATGTCGTTGGCAGGTACTTTTCCTTCCGTAGGTAATCCTTTACCATGATAGCCCCGCCTACGGCAGCGGTCATCTTAGCAAAATTAGCGAAGCTCTTGCTTGGGTCTTCAGTAAAGTCTTCTTTGAGCACTTTCTTACCTACCCAACCAATACCCGCAACGATGGAAGTAATAATAGCTGCTTCTTCAACAGTTTTCAATAACGCGGTTGACATTATATTACAAAGCGAGAAGGTTATTACTCCATTTCAGGGATCTTACTTTTTCTAACAGCCGGTTCCACAGGTGCGTGATATGTTGGTGGTCCTACCTTTTTCGTAGCCCGCCATTGCAAGTAGAGGCTGCCTGCTGCTATAGCAACTCCCAACGCGCCAATGACGTACCCAGGATTAATTAAGTATTCCTCTTCTCTTTCCTCCACCTTTTCTTCTTTTTTGGCTTTGTTTTTCCTGTTTATCTCTGCGAGCTTCTTACCGGCAGCAACTCTGCCTGGAGATTTAGCCTTGGTAATCTTCTGCTCCTCTTGGGGCTGCTTCTCCACCTTTGATTCAGCTTCACTCATTTATATCTAAGGACTTGAAGGACTTGATAAGTAACTTAATAGGACCTGAGCAAGTACTTAAGGACGACTTGACTAAGTACTTGAGGCGACCTGGGTAATTCCTGAGGATGACTTAACTAGGTACTTGATCAGGTACCTCAGCAAGTGCCGCCTGGAAGACCTTTTCGACTTCTCTGTCCTTCTTGAAGTCCTTCCAAGAGGCACCAAAGGTGCCCGCAAGTTCCTTCAAGTCGACATGCTGAGCTACATGAAGTGCCGCAGAGGCGACTGCCATTAACTTACCGCACTTCAAAGACAACCACCCACAGGTTATCTTAAGTTCTTGGGATATGACATAGTCCTCGCTAATGTCCTTCCGTAGTTGCTCCACGTCGTCTATGGGCAGCGCAAGTCCAAGCAATTTAGTCGCAAGTCGGATAGCGGAGTCTGCTACGGCATCCGTGGTCTTACTTGCAAGGGCAGCCTCGTACCTCTTATGGAACTTCTTAACCTCCTCTTCTGACAACTTATTAACCTGCTCATGGGTAAGTTCCTTGCCTATCATTTCTTTACACTTCCCAGAAGACACAAGGATGTTAAGTTGTTCCTTGAGGTTACTTTCATCTAACTGCGTGGGGACTTCATCTAAGAGCTGCTCAATGTCCATATACATTAGGAATCATAGATTCCAACCGTGTAGGGAAAGCTCAAAGAGAAGATCATCTTGGAATGTTGGTGCGTCTTTAAATGCCGCATGTATTCGTGTAACTGTTCCTTGCTTATCTCACCGCCGTAGTCGCTTAAGATGGTTTCCAGGTCACTCCGGCTCGGCGTGTAGAAGACGACAAGTGAACCTATGTTTTCCCTGAAGGGTTTAGAGACGCTGGTAAGCTGCTGCGATAGTAGCCAGACGCTGATATTGTCGTGTCTGCCGCTAAAGGCGAGCTTCACCAACTCCGAAGTGCGCCTTTTTACGTCGTCCCCGCAGGCGATGTCATCCAGTATGAGCAAGGTTTGCGTATCTTTAGGGAATTGCTTGTGCCAGAACTTAAGATGGCTGGATAACTCGTTGGGGTCTAAGATATCTACAAAGAAGTCGTCATCTTTCACTCCTATGCCTTCCCAGGTGCGGTTATTCACATAGGTGGGACAAAGCAGCACTATGTAGTCGAAACGGTATCTAAAGGGTCCTAATAGCTGCTTCACCACGAACTGCGTTTTGCCGCAGCCGGTGGGTCCTACTATCAGAGCGTTACAAGGAATATGGTTCGGATCCATTATATATACGATGGACCCAGTGGACGCAGTAAGAAGGATTGCCGGCGACGCAAAAGATAAAAGAGACACCATCGAAATGCAAAGGGAGGAGATCGATCGGCTGAGGGAGCGCGTGCAGGAATTGTACGATGAAATGTGCGGTCTGAAGCGCGCGGAGAGGTTTGGTGCCTTGTTGACGATGGCCGGTTGGGTAAAAGAAAGCGTGCAGGACTTTATTAAGTATCCCTTATAAGACTTAAATAACACTTAGTTATAATGAAGTGCAAGCAATGTGAAAGGGAGTTCAGCAGCAAGCAAAGATTGCAATATCACGTCGAAAGACGGGTATGCAGTAAGGAAGTAAGCAACGTTACCGTTTGCGAAGACTGTGATAAGCAGTTTAGCAGCGCGCAGGCGTTGGAGTACCATCGTAGCAGAAGGGTTTGTTTAAAGAATGTATGCGTGCGCTGCGACGAGGACGTTACCGACGCCTGGCACCGACATAGATGCCTTGGTAATTACGATCTGCTGGGCGTAGCATGTGAGGAGCACGGTGACGTTGCCGCCCGATGTTGTCCGGTTGACACCACGAAAGAGTTAACGCAAAGGAAGAAAGAAATAGACGAAACGTTTGCGGAGTTTGACCTCGTAGAAGGCGTAAGGTGGGAAGATAGAGAGTACTGGGAGGCCAACTGTGAGCGCTGCGGCTGTCAAAGGAGCGGTCAACGTATTTGGCAGTGTTTGTATGAGGGTCAAGGTGGCTTTAAAGAGTACTTAGATCGCTTTGATGCTTGGCATGCCAGTAACGAGGTGGCAAGGAAAGCCCGTAGAAGTTAGAAAGGGAACTAAAATAGTAAGATAGGGTTTGTGCAAAGAGTATCAAATCCCATTCTTATTTTTCTTGTTGTTTGTTAAGTATCATCAACATTTAACAAAACAACAAGAAAAATAAGAACCCCCTTTAAAGGTATATGCTAGCCTACGCAGCAGCCTTCTTAGGAGGATTCCTAATCACCCTTTCAATATATGGACTGTATTACTTGCGAACTACCTGCCGACTGCATTACCCCTTGTAAGCCACCGATACCCAAACCGCGTAAAAAATACACCTGCCTTCATTGCGACAGGGTATTCTCCGAAGGATCCTTTGTGGGGCATTGGTGCTTCGCGGATCCTAAAGCGCAGCGGGCTTTAGCAGACGCGCTTAACTACAAAGAGGAGATGGAGTGACTCTTCTTTCAATGTCAAACTTCCATCGACCATTTACCTTACCATAGCTGCGTAAGTGGGTGAATTCCTCGCCCTGAGCAGCAGTAAGGGGGACTCGCGGTCGATGTCAAAGATTTACGGGTTTTACAGGCGGTTTAAGGAAGGCGCCGGCAGCGGGAATAAGCCGCGCGATAAGTCCTTACTGCTGCTACCGCAAACGGAGGTTAAGATATTTGTCTTATATATGCATGAATGTAAAAAGTTCACCAATGACTTCTGTATAATTTGCCTAAGATCCAAAGTTAACATACCTAAGCCCAAGGATTTCTGGTGTTGTGGTAAGAAAATGCAAATAGAAGACGACACGTCAGCGCAGCGTTACGAATGTGGTAAGAATATTCGTAATGCCGTACCAAATGCTACCAGAGAGCAGTATTACGCCAATGGAGGTCGTAAGAAGACTCCATACAAAAGAATAAAATACTTCAGAGACTGGATGAGTCATATCCAAGGTTTACATCCGGTATATTTTAGAAGAGTGTATCGTTTGTCCGCGCCTCGACAACCATGTTTCGACTACCTTTTTTTGTGTACCAAAAGATTCCTATTGTGGTTTTTGCATAGTGTATCGTTTGTCCGCGCCTCGACTGCCTTTTTTGTGTTCCAAAAGATGTACATACCGATTCGGTATGCTTGCAAAGCCCACGGAAGAGTGTCTTTGCGTGTTCCCAAAAGTAGGGTACGCCATATGGTGGGAATGGGCGTATATATGGAACCACCCAAAGAGCTCGTGCCCCTAGAAATAGAATGCCGCTGTGGCGCGGAGCGTGGCCAAGCTGCGTCTGCTAGTACGACGATCTGCCCACCCAAAGTTGTCTACTGGGGTGGGCATTTTTTGTGCATCCCAAAAGTAGTGGCTGTAGCCCCTTCGTATGGTTGTCCAACCAGGACCACATTTGTAGTATTTGCTTCTTCCCCTATATATAGAGATGGACTCCCAAAAGACTATTTCGACAACATTGCAAGAGATGGGAATACGTGCGAAGAGTAGGCTGTTGGCGCATTTGCTGCTGGACAATGCCCACGATGGAAACCTGCTTCCAGACATATCCAAATGCGACTACTTGCGCGGAAACGAAGGCCCTACAAGTTTGCAGCCACTGCATGGGCTGCCTCCTTTTGTAGACGACGTGTTTGTGTATGGATTCGCCGCAGAACAAGATTTGTATGGGCGGGTGTGTAGAAATGCGAAGGCAATAGTATCCAAAATATCCATTGCGGCCACGGAAGCGTTTGGGGTATTCCTGCCGACCAGCATGGCGCACACATGCAAAAAAGGAAACATAGTAGACCGCGTGACCCATTTGTCCAACAAGTGGAACAGCCTGCACGGCGAACACGCAGCCACCTTCGTAGCCAAAGTAGACACCTCCGAGTTGTCCATAGAAGTTGTAGACAAAAGCATTGCCAAGTTCGCTAGGCTATTGGATGCGCACGGATATGGAATCTATTCCGTGGACTACACGCAGGATTTCTCTGGTACTTTGGACAGAGCTGCATTGGTGCGCCGACTGCGGCAAAAGGGCTACAAAGAACAAGGAGAGGCTGGTTGGCGCGAAGGCACCATCTTGGACAATACGCACCAAGTAGGCAACCACGTTTGCACTTGGGTGGAAAAGGGCAAACGAACGAAAATATACAACAAAGTGGTGTCGAACTTCGAAGCCGGAGAAGTGCAAAACCCCGTAGGCGCAAAGCTGGCCGAGTATGTGGATTGCCCCAACGACCATTTGCGTAGGACTTTCCTACATCCCGACGTGCAGAAAAGAGGATGTACGCGCGTGGAAATATCCATCTACAGCAGGGATTTCTCCAAAGAACACACCAATGCTATCGTGGAAACCATAGCGCCGCTAGAAGACATATTCGTAGTACAGCCGCCAAAGAACATGTGGTTGGCACTTGCGGAACATTTGGACAGATGCTGCTGCATTTGCTGCGAAGAGACGGGAGAAATATTCCTTGCTTGGTACTGCCACGCAGGAACGGGTAGAATAGCTGGCGTGCGAGTGCGGGGCAACGACAAATGGGAACAGTGCGTACTTTGGACCATAGCAGAGTTCGGCTTGCGCAGATGCCCCATATTTCGCATAGACGTAGGAGAATTGGATCCGGTGGAAATATTACCGCTGCGCTGCTACACCAAAGATGCCCCTACGGTGCTAGCGGAGTCCAAGTTCCCTACGCGTGTCCATGCGAAGGCACCTACGATAGCAGACTTTCTGCCTGCAACGGAACACGTGGAGTGGATATGGCGTACCAAGAAGGCGCAGCGTTTGGGCGTGGAAAAGAGTGCCTTTGGCCTCCTGGAAGTGCCTACGGATGGGAGGATATCCTTCCTATCCAAGCGAAAACGGCAGCAAAGATTGGAAGACATACGGGACGATTTGGAAGGCGACGAGTGGGTAGAAGCCACGAAAAGATACCACGCGGAGCTGCAGGAGCAGCGGCAAAACATCCTGCGGCAAAAAGAAGAAGACAGGCGAAAGATAGAAGAAGAGATGCAGAAGTACGAAAAGCTGTGGGATAGAATTCGAAAGCGTTCCGCCGCTATGCACAAGCTGCTCTTTGGAGTGGAGGTAGCCAAGCGCTTTCCGGGGGACTACGCGCCCTACAAAATACATCGAATGCAAGAAATACCCGCAGGCGACTACAAAATACTGGGCTACGTAGAGCCGCGGAACAAAGACCCCGATTGGCCCGCCAAAGGGCACCGCGTAGTGTTGCGCCGTGGTAGCGAAGCGTCGGTGGTTTGGGCAACGACGGCAATGCTGGACGCATTTGCGGTGGGAAAGTTCGAAAGCTGTGGCTGCGTGCGCGTGGCAGTTCCCGGGGAAGAAGTACTGTTGGAGTGGCAGAACAACGCGGCCACCATCTTTGTACCCGAAGGCCCCGGTTTGGACACCTACCACGAATTGGCAGCAAAGATAGACTACGAAATGCCCCGCAATCCCAGCCGCCTACTGGAAGTGCAGGCGCCACCAAACAAAGAATGCGTGCAGGCGCTACGTATGCAGCCGGGCGAATACCAATGCTGGCGCTACGCAAAGACCACCTACAGGGGCAAAGAAAGAACAATCCTATTCCTATCCCCTCGATGCCCCCAATGCGTATTGGAGGGCTGCACGGTAGAACATGCAACCACACCCGTCTGGGGGCACTTCCTGCAGGCGCAAAAAATAGACTGGGTGCAACCGCCGCCACTATATTGCAAAATAGGCAGGGAAAAGACCACTGCCAACAAAAGAAAGGACAGAATAGTGCACGTCTCCGCAAAGGGTGTCGATCTGGCAGACACCCTTTCTACTCCATCTCCGGAAGTCTAGAAGGCTTTGGTAGCTGTCTAGGCGCCGGGCGTTCGTAGTAGACAACCTTTTCCACTGGTTGCTGCGTACGCACCCAAAACAAGGCACCAATGCCCAAGACGGCGAATAGCACATTGCCGGCTATTTGCCAGTCTATTTTTGTGGATATTTCCTCCACTTCGTCTTCTAGGTCGTCGCTAGACTCGTCTTCTAGGTCGCTTTCCTCCGCTTGGTTGGCCAGGAACTCTTCGCGAAGTTTCTGTAGGTCGTCCAGCAATTCTCCTTTCGTAGCTCGGAGTTCGTCCCTGGCTTTCTGCAGGTCGTCCAAAACGATAGCAAAAGAATCCTGCACTTCCAGAAAATGCTTTTGCAGGTCTGTAGTAGGTGGTTTTTCGGGTATTGCTACCTCCAGACCATTCTCTCGCTCTATCCTGCGTATCTTGGGAATACCCACACCATACTTTTTGGCTACCTTTTGCAGCCCTACTCCATTTCGTCGATCTTCCAACAATCCTGCAATTTCTTCCTCGGATAGTATTTTGGGTGTAGCCATATACATATGTAGACAGGGTTTGGGCATGTGGATCCATAGGGGGTATTCCATGGATCCATAGGATATAGACATGTATTTGTACATAGCCATAGGCATAGCCGGCTACATTTTGGGAAAACAGCGCACGATAGAAATCCTTTTGGACGTCCTAGGAGGTTTGTATAGAGCGCAGGAAACAATAGGCAACATTCGAATTCCAGGCTACGTAGCAGCACCATTGCGCATAGCCCTACGACGGTAGACGCTCTTTTGGAACATGGATCGACATCTTTTGGGGCAGCAATGCACATCTTTTGGGGTAGCAATGTACATCTTTTGGAACACAAAAAAGGCAGTCGAGGCGCGGACAAACGATACACTATGCAAAAACCACAATAGGAATCTTTTGGTACACAAAAAAAGGTAGTCGAAACATGGTTGTCGAGGCGCGGACAAACGATACACTCTTCTAAACGTCTGGCGTCTTTATCTCGTACGCACCGTAAATGACTACGGTAACCGGGTAAGCAACCTCGTAGAACAACATGTCTATTCCTACCAATGCTCCCGGGCGTGTGTTTTCGTTTAAGACAAACAGGTCCTTCTTACCAGACGCCCTGATAGGATTGCGCCCCTTTTCTATCATCCACTCGCCGTCTAAATACTTTATGAACGTTAGCTCCAACCGGTAATTACCTTCGGGTATTAAGTTAATTATTCTTTCAGCCCTTTCTTCTGTCATCGTCTCGTCCGTATCTCCCTCCATAAATGTTGTGAAGGCAAAGTCCGCATCCAGGCGATCCAACACCTGAGTTCTCAGTCGGCGCACAGTTTTGTTACGAATGCTCGTGATGGTGTCCATCTATATCTAAAGGATATTTTAACCTCCGTTTGCGGTAGCAGCAGTAAGGACTTATCGCGCGGCTTATTCCCGCTGCCGGCGCCTTCCTTAAACCGCCTGTAAAACCCGTAAATCTTTGACATCGACCGCGAGTCCCCCTTACTGCTGCTCCCTGAATTACGTACCGCACGCAATCCGGCGCCCAAAGGGAATATTCCTTTCCTTCTAAGTCTTTGAGGACTAACCGTAAACGGTCGATGTCTTCGAAGACGACGTAATTTTTTATTTCGTATGCTTTACCGCAAATCAGGTCACGCCAGTGTATTTGGTTGACGATCATTATATCTATGAAATATTCTTAAATGCGTTGCCCTTGTCTCCGTAGTCTTGAAGCGTTTGCAGCACCACCGACAGGGAATACGGATGCCTTCCGCGTAGTTGCTAAGGGCACGACAGATGACGTCGTAATCGTTACAAACCATAGTTAGGTAACCATTTGCGTCATACTGCGAAATTATCTTGCGTTGGTCTGCGGAGAGTATGCCATTTCCTTTCGGCGTCTTTAATTCGATGCAAAGCCCTTCATACCTTAAATGCGCATTCAGTATTAAGAGGTCGGGTTGACCCCTTTGATAACCCTTCTGCCAGCATTTTATGCGTTTGCTGGCAGAATCCTGCAATTCCCCTAAGCCGGGCGCTATGAGCATCTGTGGGTAGAAGCGGCGTATGTAGTCGACGACTTTTTTATGCAGGTCAAACTCATTTTCGATCTTAAAGATTAATTTGTTAGGGCTATCGAACCGCCTTTCTATTTCATACTTACCCGTTTTCCTTAGCGTAGGCAGCACCTCTTCAAACACCCAATCACGAAACTCCACGGCTTTGGGTAGCTTAGAGCTAAATATCAGTTCGTATAAACCAGGTTCGGAGATAAACACGGCATTTGGTTGTGAGGAACGATTCGTTCCCCCTTTTAGATCTTCCCACCTTTTCTGGTACTTTTCAGAAACGTGATCTCTAATCGCCTTCCTGGTGTTTTCATATTCTAACGCCAGCGCAACCTACTTTGCTTTGAAATAAAGTTTATCGCCTTGCACTATGCATTGCAGTTTGGTTTCGTTGTTTTCGAATACGCGAAGCATTATATACCAACGATATTTTTTTATCAATAGGCAACGCTCTTTAGCTGATTCATTTCTACGCTCAGTTGCGCGTCAGACACGACGAAGACGTAGCAGTTTATCTTGTCGCCGTCGCCGGCACTGGCGTTCTTGGTGCGCTTGATCTCCAATGTTATACCATCCTGCGTATTTACTAGACGCAAACCCTGCCCATGTAGGTCTTCGTCGTTAATGGTGCGCATGTCAATCCATAACGCATATTTGTCCTTAAAGAATTCCTCGGGGCTAATTTGGTCGCCAAACTTACGCTTTGCCTCCCTGTACACGTCTGCAGGCTTTATCCCCTGGGAGTAAACCTTGTTTGGGACTCCGTTGATATTCACGCCGACGTTAGTAATGTTGGGGTTGTGGAACGCTTCGGAGTCGCGCTTACCGGCTTCGTAGGGTTTGGCAAACACCAGCATTAACCCCGTGAGACTTCTTCGGGGGAGGTTAATGCTTTGGTTGATAACCTCATCCGTCTTATCCAAGAAGCTAAATGTCTTATACATCACTACGTGGTCGTAAAGGAATGCCTTTCCGGCACTGTATTCCATGCCGGCGCTACGGGCCAGCTCTTCGCTGTACACGGTCTCATACTGCAGCTCTAAGATGGTGATAGAATAAGGATCAACAGCCCCGCTAATTGCGCTGTCCATGCCTCCTATGACGTTCGTAGTGTCCGCCAAGGTTACTTCAAACTGTAACTCGGATAACTGCCTGGGGTAGTACGCGCCATGACTCGTAATCACTTCGAAATCCAAAGGGATAACGTACTTGCTACCATAGGCGGCCTTTACCCTCGTTGCGTCTGCTACTGCGGTTGCTCCACTGGAGTCCGTAGGCGCTGGGTTAGTATCGCTGCGAAGCTTACGAAGGATAACGCTTCCAATTCCCTGCTCTATCTTTTGTGCACGGTCAAAGGCTGTTAGCCACAGATCCTTATACGTGGTGTACAAATCGTACCTATTCAAATCCAAGAGGGATTCCCCTGCGAACTTGATTCTCATCTTAGAGACGAGGTTCCTACCCACATTATTGACGGTATAGCGCTTGTCCTTGGTGCTTGGTTGTATTGCTAGGTCAAACCTTAAAGCCAAGGTACCGGGAACCAATACTAGGTTATCCGTTAGGCGGGGCACGCCTACGTACAGCGTCTCCCCTGGTTTTGCGCTGCTGGGAGTAAAGGTGACCCGGTGAAAGGTGCGTTCTGCTTTCAGTCCGCCAACCTGCTTAGGTAATACGTTGGGATTTAACTTTGAGCTTATCATATATAATGGAAGTAGAAGGAACGGATCCAGACTTCGATCCCACCACTGAGGAAGGTCAGGCTGACATTAACGACGGTGATGAAGAACCGCTGCTTCCCACCCAACAAGTCGACGATTCCCTAAGGGATAGGATTGCAAGGGCCCTAAGACATCCCAAAGCACGCGAGTACACGTTTCCGCGTGAGCACATAGAGCTTCAAAACATGGGCGAGCCGGAAGCAGCCGCGCGGGAGACCGTAGAGTGGGCAAAGCAAGAGCTGGAGCGGCGTTATCCCCGCCTTGATGCTGACGACGTAAAACTCACAGAACGCGGAAACAAAGTTCTCATAAGCGTTCAAGACCTGAGGTATCCAGACAAGGACCGCTGGACGAAACCGCAACCCCTCTTTGATGAGAATGGCGACGTTAGGGGTGACGTCTCAAGATTAAAAGGCTTTCAGCAGGCTACTAGGAGCATGTTAGAAAGGTTGGAAACACTGAACGAAAAGGTCGCGCTAGAAAGGCGTGCTATCGAACTGCAAAAGGCGCTGGAAGAAAAAGATGTAAAGTACAAGAAGCAAAGCCAACTACTCGCTAATGCTGAGAAAAAGTTTAGTCAACAAGACGTAAGAATGGAAGAAATGACTAAACACTTAGATCAGGCTTTACGTGATCGGGATAAAGCAGAAAGGGAGTTGGAGGAGGCTAAGAAATCACATGCTCCAACGGCGGCGTTAGAAAAAACGCTAAAGGAAAGGGAGTCAAGCTATAAAAAACAATCGTTGCGGCTGGGTCAAAGTAAAGACGAAAGCATACTGCAAATTAAACGAGAAGCTGAAAAGGCTTTATATGAAAGGGATACAGCTCGACAGGCCTTTAGGCTTGCCCTGCAAGACCTAAACATGAGTCAGGAGGAAGTTAGGAACTTACAAAGCACCATAGAGGGTTCTTTGGTGGAACGGCGGCAGTTGGTTGCCGAAATCAACATTAAAGAAGAGCAAATCCAGCAAAGAACTCAGGCCATCGAAGACCTGGAAAAAAACATATTCGAAAAACAAAAAATAATCGAGGACCAGGCTCGTCCCGAAGAGGAAAGGGAAGCAGCCCAAAGGGAAGTAGAAGCCCTTCAGGAGAGAGTTGCGGAATTGCAGGCGGAAAAGGAAAAAATGGAAAAGGAGTTGGGGCTTACCACCAAGGAAAAGGTAAAAAGAGCCCTCTTGAAGTATGGCGTTCCACTGGCATTTGCGATCGCTATTAGCACGGTAGTAGGGGTAATCTTGTCCACACTTAAGGCTACAGGCGCGGGCGTAAAGAAATTAGGCAATGGGCTGACGGACTTGGGAAAAAAGATGGCAGCCGGCTTGCCTGGGCTGCTTGGTAGCGTTGTTTCCTTGGCACTTAGGGCCGGCGGAGAACTGCTAAAGTTTGTGGGGAATAACATTTGGATCTTGGTCGTCGCTATTGGAGTGGTACTCCTGAAGAAGATGAAGGGTTGATCTTATCCTTGTGTATTACTGGTGGCTTATCGTCGTCGTCAGACGCACGAGGCGTTCTCGACTGGGGATAAGTAAAGATAGTATTCGCGCCGCCTTGATAATGCGGAACTAGCGGCAGCACACTCATGGTGCTAATGGGCTTATGATTCCAAACAGCGTCTATAGCAGGAGTTCCCACAGCATTTATTCGAACGTTGCCATCAGCAGGAAGGAGTTGCAGCCGAGCATACTTACAATTGACTAACATATGAAAAGTAATCGGCGTTAAGTCTTCGCCTGATAACGTGCAGGGCTCCATTGAAAAATGGGTAACTTTCCTAGCGTTCGTCGAAGTTCGATAAGGAAGCAGGGGCTCGTCGTTCTCATCAATAAGTCTAAACCCTGCATTCGCACCAGAGCCCGTATTAACGCTAATGGTGCAAATGATCAATGCAGTGCCCCCAACTTCAACCCACATGCCGGCGTTTTTCCAATCAGCAGATTCGGCATGGTTCTTTTCCTCTAAATAGTAAACGTAATGGGTTTCCTTCTGATGTGGGTTCATATATTTAAAGGCTAACCACCGTCAAAGTGCTAATGGTCGCGTGATTGTAAGGCTGATCTCTTTGATCCTCTATGCTATTTACCGTGACCTTTCCCGTATCGTCTACTCTTATCTGTAGCTTTACTTTCCCATGGCAATCGGCGACCATGTGGAAAGTCCAAACCGATAAGTTCTCGGCGCTATTCGCTGGCGGCTCTACGGAGAAATGCGCAGGCTCCCTGTTGTTCGTTTTCGTACGCATAGGCTGCAGTATGCCATTGTCATCCAGGAACCTAAAGCCCACGTTGGCATGGCTGCTCGTGCCAATGCAAATACTACAAAGGATTAACTTCTTTCCTGAGTAATTCAGGTCTACAGACATACCCTCAACATCAACCCAAGATGCCTGGTCGTATTTTTTCTCGCCTGTGTAAGTCGTATGAACACAATCTACTCCAGCTACGTAGGGGTTGTTCATCGCCATATATAATAGCTCAAACCAACGCCTGCGGCGGCTAAGCCGACCTTTAGCAGGTTATGGTCATATTCCTCAGGTATCGTAGGCAGGACCTTCTTCTTGATTACGTTTTTTGGTTTCCCTGCAGGATTCTCTACGTGCTCCTTCTTTGGCTTCTCCACGAAATGGGGAATGTTCCTAAAAGTGTCAGAGTTCACGTCATTCACCCCAAACTTCATATCCTTAGTAGCTCGTTGAAGTTTGTTGTTGTATCCTACTACAGAGCCAGTATTTATAGATAAATTACTGGGCATTAACCAACAACCCGGGGCTACAGCATAGTCCAACCTCGCCTTAGAATTTTGTATAGCTAGTTGGTAACGCTGTACGCCCTTGCTAATATCACCCTCCAAAATCGAACTTTCGAATAAGATCAAGGCTTCGGCTCGCGTCTCTTCTGCGGCGCCGGTATTCCCCACTATACTCGATCGGGTGTTTACCTGAGCTCCAAGGATAGAATACACGTAAGCTTCTATGCTGCGATTCAAACGGGCAAGGCCGGCCTTAGTTAGTCCTTTACCTTCTGGGGGTATGAAATTAAGATATTGCTTCGTTTGCTCGTCGTTGGTAATCTTAATAATCAGTGGATTGGCCCCGGCATACTTACCACCCTCGTCTTTGAACAAAGGTCCATCGCGGACTTGCTTGGTATCCTTAACTGGACCCTCCAACCACCACCACTCATTCTTCAAATGATAATGGGTTTCTGGGTGGGAAGCCATGGTCCATTGTAAATTCAACGCGTGGACTTCCTTATCACTTAGCACATGCCCGCCAATCCCCCAATAAGCCCAAATGTGCCCCAAACCATTGTTAGCACCGACAGTGCATCTAAAATCCTTCCCTACAACACCAAACTCCTTACAAAGTCGGTCGTAAGCAGGAACGTTGTATTTATTATCTCTTGGATAAAACGTGGCATCTCCCGGTAATGCAACCACCCCCATTTCATGTAGTATTCTTCTAACCGTAAAGTGGAAGTGAAACATGAATATTGAATTCTTCATCAAGTTCGCGCTTACCCCACAACCGCTGGTGGCGCACCAAACTGCAAAGTTCAACTGCTGCGGCCAATAACGCATGTTAGGACCACTTAACCATTCGTGGGCTTCTTTCGCCGTGGTATGAATAATGGGTACGTTTTTTGAAGATATCTCGCACCTTTAACGGAAAGGAATGCTTGTTAGAGATCCGCATGTTCAGCGTTAGGTCCAAGCTTGGGTGTTTATCAAATGAAACTGCGGGTATCGGATAGGTACTGGTACCAAGCAATAATTCCTTTAACCAACCTTGTACGGGTTTAGGCTTGGGATGCTTCAGTTGAGAGTCTATCTGATCGACCAGCGTAGGTTTCAAATCCTCATTGCTGTACATTCTGGAGCCGTTAAAGTAAATCCCATCGGGTCTTCTTTCGAACTTACTAGGGTCTGCGTGTGGAAACATCTTCCTAAACGCTCTCCAGTTCCAGTAATCCCGGTTGTCGTGATGTGGCTGCTCCTCTATGTTATTTCCAAAAGCGTCGTACATTAGTATATATAATGGATGTTATACCATCAGCACCTAAGTTGTACCCAGATGTTCCCTATACTACACCTAACGAACTAAACGCCGAAAACTTTCGTCTGAATAAAGCGAACTTAATCTTGGCTTACTTGGAAGGGCAGGCAAAACACTATGAAAAAGTTAGGAAGAAATACGTCAGAGCCTGTAGCACGCTACATAAGATTGCGATAACTTCAGGGTCCATATCTGTTGTGTTAACGGGCTCCGGCGTTGCTACCTCACTAACCGGACCTGGAATAGTCGTTGGCGTTCCTTTGGCCAGCGTTGGAGCCGTCTGCGGCATTGTTTCCGCTGTTACAACAGGCATTATGAAACAATTGTCAAGCAAAATATCAAAACACGACACAACAATAGCTCTGTCAAGGGCTAAAGTAAATACTATTGCCGATCTTGTCTCAAAGGCTTTGCGTGACAGAAAGATAGACGACGTAGAATTCTCGCTTATTCTGGCTGAAGAGGAAAAGTACGAGAAATTAAAGTCGGGTATAAGGAATAAAAAAACAGTCGTAAAAGATCTTTCCGAGGAATCTCGCAAAAAGATCTACCAAGAAGCAAAAAAGGAGCTTCAAAGAAAACTCGCTTAGACATCAGTTTTGAAAAGAGCGTGACAGGATTCTATTTACATATCGAACGTCAGTCTAGAAATTACGCGTAATCTTATGCCATAAGATTTATGCTAATTACTCATCTTATGGCATAAGATTCACTATCTTCTTGGAATCCATCCCAAGAGGGGGTGGTTGGGGTCGATTTCGCGAAATATTTCGTAAATTATGTCAGGGTAATAAGGAATATCCTTATCCAGCCGACAAAACATCCACTCGGCTTTTGTCATATCAGAAACCTCAGGAATAGACTTACCGGTAATTTCAGACAAAAGATAGGGAATAGCTTTGTAATATTTCCCTAGTCTTAATTTTTTTAGCGTTTTCCGCAGACTTTGCGGGGTTGGCTCTTCTAAGTGGTCTATGATTTTCTCCTTTACTTCGTTGTCTAAATATAATGGTCGTAAACCCTGGATATGACTCATCCAGTCCCTAAAGTATTTTATTCTCTTGTATGGGGTCTTCTTACGACCTCCATTGGCGTAATATTGCTCTCTGGTAGCATTTGGTACGGCATTACGAATATTCTTACCACACTCGTAACACTGTGCTGACGTGTCATCTTCTATTTGCATTTTCTTACCACAACACCAGAAACCCTTGGGTTTTGGAATGATTACCTTAGGTTGTAGACAAATTATACAGAAGCCGTTCACAAAACCTTCACACCTATGCATATATGACAGCGATATTTTAACATAGCATACCGCACCTCTTCACCCGGCAAATACAGCGCTACGTCAGCGCGGTAAGTCTTCAGGGTCGTAATTTAAAAATTACTATGATTTCGAAGTTTACTTACTACGCGAATCTTAATGACGTGGGAAAAGCCTGTGTTTGGTGGGGTGAAGCAGGAGTGGTATGCCCTATACTACTCGTAATTGAGGGAAATTCCCTGAGATACAACCTATGAGATGCTGGGTTTTGAACAATAAGCTGTAAAAGTCTTTGAATCTCATTATCTTATTCAAATGATGTTTTTAAAACACGATCTACTGTCCACGTTCGAAGATGGCTTTAACATCGATCCATGAATCCAAGAATTTAAAATAATAAAAAAAGAGCGCAGACGATATTTTACCAGGTATCATTAATATTCCTCATTTTCAGTACTTTTTTTCACCAATTGCTCCGCAAATTAACGTGTTTTTAATGGAAGTTGTAAAATTCATTAATAATTCATGAGGTAATTACCCAGTGAAAGACCTGGATTCAGGTCACGTGGATGGTTTGTAATTCTCGATACAGGACGTGTGAAACTTAAAGCACGGGGAGGGTTGAATAGTCAGCAGGGAAAGGCTGGGGTTGATGAATTGTAAAAAGTATGCTTATTAATATGATTTACTTTTATAAAAAGATCTCTAACCCGCCTAATTAGTATGCTTAACTTTTATAAAGAGTCGTGTCCTTTGGAATTCTACAAGGTTTATTAATCAATAAGTTTGTACATGAATACATGCCAATATTATAGATATTACTTATTCGCGTACCCAAAGTTGATATTGCAGTTGTTAAATACTGAACTTGCACAAAAATTATTAATATTACTGCTCAACGAATCCTCTGGCATTGGAATACTGGTTAGTACATCGTCTGACAAGTCAAATTTCCAATCAAAATCGACAATATCATTCTCTACGTGTTCTCTAGGTTTTGATAACTTCTCCTTAACACTACTATGCTAAAATGCAATTTAAAGCAATTCATTTAACACATCCAATAAATTTACTTGCCTCTTGTCAGCTTTATTGAGAACGTTCAATGCATTTTCTCCTCTCGTCTCACTTAAATGTCGGTTAATCGCACAAATTAACAAATAAAGCGTTTTAGGTGGATAACGCTCTCCATTTTTTTTGGCCACTTCGCCAACGAACTTACACAACCAAAAGTTTAAGGTATTTGGCAACATGTGCTCCAGATTAACGGTCAGATCTTGAACGTCATCACCTTTGAGACCAGCCACTCCAACGTGTTCTAACATTGCTAATTTATTTGGCCGTTGTTCCTGCCATTCCTCGAAAAATTTTATGCCCCATTTAGTGTTGTATTGAGTAGCTTTTGGAGTAGCTTCCGACACTAAACTGGACTCTTCTTCTTTACTCTTTGCAGAGTAATTCCAAGAAATAAAAATATTTTTTTCAGGGCGTATGCTAATTAGAGGGGTCTGAAAATGAGTAGGCCTAGGATTAATGACCTCTTGTACTAAAACTATGCAAGATTAAACCTTTAAAATATAAAAAACTTCATGTGTTCTATTTTTTTAGTCAGTAGAGTGATTTTTTTCGCGTGTAACTTGAATAAAGAATTTTTAGTCGATATTTTTACAGGACATACTTTCAACACTCTCAAAAGTAGCTTCAAAACAAGTGGCAATTTTACTATGGCCGAAACATTGGAGTCGATTTCTTCATTGTTTTCGGTCTTTCTTTGATTAACGGCAACAATGATTGTCGCAAGACCAAAGAAATGCGGCTTATTCACCCATTGGGCACTCTTAGTCCCAACGGGATTAATGAACGCGTTACTTTCAACTGACCATTTCTTTTGTCTTTTGATTGTTTGTTTTTGTTTCCTTGCCTACCTTGTTCTCATTGGTTTCTTTTGTCTTATTCTATCATATAAACACTCCTTTCTACCAGCGTCCGAAACGTCAATAAGTTTTTTCGTCTTTTCACAGTGTATAATTTACCTTTTTGTCATTACTGTTTCATTAGAAACACCGACGCAGCTCACACTAGTTTTTAGCTAGTTATCTCTTCTTAAGGCCAGTTTAGTTTAGTTCTCATCAGGCCAAGATAATAGAATCATTTAACGATGAGACTGACGCGATTCTTGTGATTCTTTTAACTAGAATGAAATCATAGAGTGCAAATAATATACCCGTGAAATAGTTAGGATTAAATAGGAGATAGTTAGTGCTTAAGAGCGACTGTCTGTAAGGATCGACCAAAATCGAATTTTCATGGCACAAGTCAAAAAATCGATTTCGCTCATATTTTGTTTTTAGATAGCCCTTAGTGTAAAATAAATCGAGGTGTTGTTAGTTTTGAAAAAAAAAATTTTTTTTCCCACGAAATTTACGAAAATAGATTTCGCCCAAATGCAGGTGGAAAATGACCGACGAGGTCAAGGAATTTAGTACAAAAATAAGCGCATCCTACAGCTAAACTACTTAACAATTTTTTCGGTTGGTACTTTTTACCGAAGGAATAGGTATTCCTCTTGCTTTTCGTTGTATTTATTCTAGAATATTTGGCGATTTGAAATTCGAAAAAATTTTTCTACCGTGTACACTTTTTCCAAAGTTTAAAAATGCAAATTAAGGCCTTAAAATACTGCTTATAAAAACTATGTGCGGAGATACCAAATTATTCAAAACCTACACCCAGAGGATTATCTAATGTATTTCTATCAGATTCAAAAGAAAAATCTCTGGGCAAATCATTTTTAGCTTTCCGTTGAAGTCTTTTTACGATCTCTATTTCGCGATATTTCAACCGTAAACAGCTTGTTGCGTTACCTCCACCGACGTGACTATAATTTTAATTGCAATCATTCCATCGCTAAATTTTGCTAAAACTAGGGGATCAAACCAAGAAAAAGACATCATAGTAATATCCAACACATTTCAATTGCGATATATTGGCATATTTTATCACATACTTTTCTAACTCATTCTATTGCGTGACACAAAGCATGCTTTGTCAGTAAAATGAACACGCAGATGAAAATCGAACAACAATAACTTTCAAAACTAAATATATCAGTGAACTAACTTTATTTTATTTAGCTGCTCTTTCATTGGATTTTCAAAATACGGTTTTACTAATCCAGTAGCATTTAATAATAGCAATTTCCTTCAATAAACATTGTTTTGATAATGCATGAAACTAACACTGAGTCGACTGCCGCAATGATTAAAATCACGTGCCATCTTTCCATGGGAAAGTTCAGCAAGAACTGTATAAACATGGAAGTGGTTTGTTCTTTTTAATAGTTCTATAGTTGGAGGTCCGTGTAGCTATGATCGAAGAGACAGAAATAAGTCAGTCGAGTCGTTACCCGTCAAACGCAAGAAGGTATATCAGACAAGCTCGAACAACTAGGCAAGTCCTGTTCCTGCTCTTGAGAAAGCTGGTATAGATGAAATTGCTTCTCGGCTTCTAGTGAAGAAGATATATGAAAATTGCATTCTGACGAAAATACGCACATTGTGGTAGTTAGTCCTCCTTCGTACTACTTTTGACATTTGGTAAATAACGCTAACTTGATAAAAGTATCCTATATTCAATAACAAATACCAATACCCCAAAGGAGGGTTTGACATTGGTTATTTTTTTAAATCTTTTTCCTTGTTGTGTTATCGTGTTGTAATCTTTCACACCAACCCAGGCATCTATCTCTCTCGCTGGAGTACTTCCCGGTCACTTCACTCGACGAAAAAATGGATTTGTCATGTAGGCAAACATATAGACAAATATATGGGCAAATATCATATTTGACTAATAGTAGACAATATTTGCCCAATGACTGTATATGATATGTACCTACACATTTATCCCATGGGCACAGATGGCAAAGTCCGTATGGCCCAGTAAAATCCCAAACGGCAAATATATAGCAGATATCATATCATCCATACATTTACCCGGTAGTAAATGTGAATGCTCATTTGATATGTGCACGTATTTGCCCAGCCCGTATATGTGTTTTATGCCTTACGTATACCCTGTGTTTCCCCAGGCCGTATATGTGATTCATGCCTTACATATACCCTGTATTTTCCCAGGTCGTATATGTGATTCATGCCTTACATATACCCTGTATTTTCCCAGGCCGTATATGTGATTCATGCCTTACATATACCCTGTATTTTCCCAGGCCGTATATGTGATTTATGCCTTACATATACCCTGTGTTTGCCCAGGCCGTATATGTGATTAATGCCTTACATATACCCTGTCTTTGCCCAGGTCGTATATGTGATTTATGCCTTACATATACCCTGTGTTTCCCCAGGCCGTATATGTGATTTATGCCTTACATATACCCTGTATTTTCCCAGGCCGTATATGTGATTTATGCCTTACATATACCCTGTGTTTGCCCAGGCCGTATATGTGATTTATGCCTTACATATACCCTGTCTTTGCCCAGGTCGTATATGTGATTCATGCCTTACATATACCCTGTATTTTCCAAGGTCGTATATGTGATTTATGCCTGACATATAACCTGTGTTTGCCCAGGCCGTATTTGTGATTTATGCCTTACGTATACCCTGTCTTTGCCCAGGTCGTATATGTGATTAATGCCTTACATATACCCTGTATTTTTCCAGGCCGTATATGTGATTTATGCCTTACATATACCATGCGATATGCTCTGACCGTATATGTGATTAATGCCCCCTTAATGCCTTAGATGTACCAGCGCGTCTTAGCCATATTTGCTCAGTTGAATTATGCTCATCATATTTGCTAAATTTAACTATGTTATCAGTCTTCAGCTATTGTCACTTATGGCAGGCCAAAAAAAATAGAAACGATATATGCCGTGACAACCACCTCATACTTTAAACATAGCTAACCTATGTTAAGAAGCAGGAAAAAAGACATAAATCATACTGAAAAATTTTTATTGTGAATTTCCTTTTCTTGACGACTGATTAACTATGAACAATTTGTTAACTACAACTAATTGAAAATGCTAGTTCTGTAAATTAATTATAGGTGTTTGATTCATCTTGTGACAGAATTTGTGAAAGAAGATCATAATATATTTAGTTGTCAATCGATCTTTGGCTTATGTACGATTCTTTTTAGATATTCTGTAGTAGTACACTTCATTTATAACTGCAAAAATTTAATTAAGGACACCGAACGTGGTTGGGTTTCTACGAGTTTTATGAATTAAATCTTGTGTCACTGTTCCTCCGTTCCTTTGGCCTGATTTCTAGGGTTTTCGTTCTTCTTTCGATTACTTGAACGTTATACTCGTTTACTTGAAGAAATCCAAAGGTCAAACGGTATAGCAGCGGCTATTTAAGCCTATTGACCTTTGGATTTCTTCAAGTAAACAAGTATAATGTTCAAATAATCGAAAGAAGAACGAAAACCCTAGAAATCAGGCCAAAGGAACGGAGGAACAGTGACACAAGATTTAATTCATAAAACTCGTAGAAACCCCAACCACGTTCGGTGTCCCAGTGCCCTTGATTTGATAAAAACCTTTAGGCTCTCAATGCCCATTCGGGACCTCCAGATAGCGTTGGGCGTCTTGACGGCTCTCCGATTTTCCACTTCAAAAGCATGGTGAGACTGCGCTCTGACAGCCTCCTTTTTGCTTTTCGGTCCATGCTTTCCATGAACTGGTTAGCTAGGGGGCTTTTCCATGCCAGAGGGTGTTTTATTAAAACTTTACTCTGCTTAGTAGGGCCCCCTTCGTTATCAGAGCCACTGTCCGCTGTATCGTCATCAGCCTGGTCATCCGCCTCTGACATCGACTCCTCTGATGACATATACTCCAGTTTCATAATTGCCTTGACTTTCTCTTTGTCCCCTGGTGATAGCGAGGTTGACAAGTCCGCTGCCTTGGATCTGGATTTTAGGAGCTAAAAGAAAAAAGAAAAAAGAAAAAAAAAAAAAACACCGTCAGTCAAAGTTTCTTATTAAACAAAGTCATAATCGTTGCAAACTCAGTTTACTCACATTTTGTTTTCTTTGTGTTTTCCGCTGCATCTTTTGATGCCTTCCAAGGGCCCCTGAACGCTCTCTTTTGTTTCTCTTTCTCCTCGTCAGAAAGTGACTTTTAAGGGCAGCTGAAATTATATCAAGTACCCATATATTAAAACTTGAGACAAAATTTGTTAGAAATGTTGGCATTTGGCCGACAATTACTCCTTTAGCATCCATTTGTTTTTGCTTTGTTTTGTTTTGTTTCGTTTCCTTTTTTTTTTTTTTTTTTTTTTTTTTCCCATGTTATTTTATTTCAAACTGCTTCCCCTCCCTTCGGCATTTGAATATTTCTAAAAGGATTTCGTTACCCCCCTCCCCCCCCCCCCCCCCGACCACCACCCCCATCCTTTGTCCTCACCCCTCCCCCCCGGGTTAACTTTGATAGGTGCATAAGGCCTTTCGCACTTCGTAATATAAAATACATAAATACCTTCTAACTCGACGGCAGAGACATCCTTATGAACATTCAGAACTCTATCCCTTATTGCGTTATTAATCTGTTCGTTGACGTCATCTCTGAAACTAATTAGGAAATACCATATTTGAGTGGTAAGTGGAAACTTAATATGGAAAGTAACTATGGATGATTCAGACAATATCATTTTTATTAAATTTTCATACTTACGCTTTAGTAAAATCCCATATAAGAGGGTTTTCTTCCCTGTCCCGTAATTTCTTTGCTACCAAGCGTACTTCAGACTGTAATAACATAATATAATTCATTAAAATCATAAGATGTACCTTAAGTTATTCTTAGACATAGTAATAATGTTTTCATTATTTTTATGGCTGTGATTGTATAATATTGGGGAAAAAATCGAAATCAAATCAATTCCTTTACAAAAAAGGAAATTATCATTATCATTCAGTGTCTTGTTATTGGAAATCAATAGTAAAGTTTGGTAGCATTAACCACTGCCATGGCGGGTTTCCCGCCAATTTTAGTATTGCATAAATTATACCGCTACATAATTATACCAACTACTCTTCGCGCCAAGAATTCCCAGTAAAATTATCAATAAAAATAGCTTGCTTTTTTAAATATTGCCACTTTACTTACTGCAACAGCCTTTGAGACAGTAATCTTGGTCTTGCTGTTGTCCTTATTCTGCTGGCTTTCTTTTAAGGCCGCTAGTATTTGGCGGTTTTGTTCTTGCAGTTCTTTAAACTGTTTTACAATCGTTTCGAAATTTGAAGAAATTTCTTCTTTTTCGCTGTCGGGGTCAACGTTCTCATTCTCGCTTGTTGCTTGCAATAGGCGATTTCTGTGTTCTCTTAGCACATCCTCGTTACCACCAGGGACAGAGGGAATAAGTATATTAAGCCTTTGAGAATTGGCGCCATTTTCAGTATGTCTACTCGTACTGCTTGTACTGGTAGTTGCAGTAACAGAATGGATTGGCATTGGGCGTCCTGGTAAAGGTGTAGATGTTCTTCCCATTTTTTGATCGCGACGAATGAACGCAATTTATAAGCAAAGATATAGAATGTGCGGGAAACTAGATGACCGACAGAGTTTGTTACCTGTTTGTGACCAAAAGGCGAATGAACGAATAAGTACATCCACTGAACAAATCTACCCCCTATCTATCACGGCGTATCACGTGACTTGTGATGACATATACGTTCATATAATGAAGTCTAATAATAAAAAAAGGAATAACTGTCTTATAAAAATGCTGAAGTTGTATCCAGGATTCATGTTAAGTAATATATCTATTATCTTAAAGCTATTTGCTCCATTTTATAAAGTTATGAAATTTTTTCTAAAGCCTAGATTCACGAAATATCATTGCAATAAACTTGATTAGCTTCTAGCTCTAAAACCATCGTACCATTATCTGCCGCCAACAGTGACAGCTCTAAGGAAAAGGGTGCGGTAATAAAGATCCGGCGTGCTTTTGTCCAATGGCATGTGGTTGATGGACGTGGAACTTTATTACGCTGGAATATGGCTTTTAGTCATTCAAAATGCTTGGATTTTGAGTAATTATCCCAATGATACACACCGTCTTTTTAATTATATAGTTCTGGAAAACAAAATGTCTTCTGCGATGTCAAAGCGTTATCATTGCTTTCATTGTAACGAAGATCTACATTACAGAGTATTTTGCCGTCACAAAGAAGAATTTTATGATCCTTTAACAAATCAATGGCAATTACAGCGGAATGACGACGAAGACTCAAATGATAGTATTTTCACTCACGAGATTGACGGCCAGAACGACACTTCTTCTAATGACTACAGCGAGATAAACGTTTTGGACCAAACTGATCAAGACTCCTCTGATGTGCCAAATACAAACCAACCATCAAGTGACGAATTCTTACCAGCTACTTCACAAAAAGGTATTGATGTTATACGTTTATTTGATGATTAGATTATATAATCTTTAAATGTTAAAGTCAAACTGCATATAGATAAAAGACTGAATCTTTAACAAGCGGCTGATTTGCACATGATCTAGCTCCCCTATTGGATTTACTACCAAGCATTAGTGTTATTGAAGCGAGATTAAGTTAGAGGTACAAATGATTCTTTTCTATTTCTATCTTAGCCTCGTTTTCACCGTTACTTTTAAGAAGGGTGCATTATTAAGTAATCGGCTTATGGTTGCCATCAAAACCTCAGTGTTCATTCAGAAAGGTTCATTCAAAGAGTTTATAAAATCATAGCTAGAGATAACTCATTTAAAACGCCAAAAAGAATTTACTATGTTCAAATGGATATTGCTGTACATTTTCGTCTCCAAATCAATTCATGACTGTGGTCATCCTGAGATAGCATGGTATCCGGCAAAACATGTTTGTCAAGTTAGAGAAATACAATTATAAGTAATTTATTTAATATGTCTCTTGGGTTTTTTATTTTCGATTTATCATTTTTCTTTCACGAATTATAAATTGTTGTTTTGCTGACTTAGAAATTTATATTTTATTTTCAATGGAAATCATTTATTTTCAGAGCAAAATTTGGGTCAAAATTATGCATTTAGGGACCGGTCATTATTTAAGTTGGAGGGGGGGGGGGAGTGGGGGGGGGGGGGGGTGGAGGAGAAATTGTCAGTGAGGCAAAAAAATTTCAAGGCCCCCCCTTTGAAGGCATCCAAGTTTATTGAAAACCCCCCATGGATTGTAGTAAAAAATTTAAAAATTTTCCCTAAAAGTCATTTTTAAATTCCAAGACCCCCCATTTTTCACTAGCAAAAATTTCAGGCCCCCCCCCCCCCCCCCCCAATTTTTCTCCCCCCCCCCCCCCCCCCCAACTTAAATAATGTCCGGTCCCTTAGCCCATGAGGTTTTTTTTACTGACATTTTTTTTCTAGTATTATAATGGTTTCAGACTTTATCTTATACTATGTTGCAGTTATACAATGCCGAATGAATAAAATACATCGTATTTGCTTATGTTTAAAGGAGACGGAATATATAACTTTGAGGAAGAAGATCAAGTGTTTTGGGATGACAAGTCGGACAGTGAATCTGACCATGAAGAGATAAGAGGAAATGAAAGAAGGAGATTGGTTGAAACTTGGGATATTGATATCGAAGACCTAGAAAGAGATTTTGAACAATCTAGTGCAGAAATAAGCGTTGCCGTCGAAGCAAGTTCCCGAGTGACCCTTATTAACTAGATTGCCTTGTTTGTGTGCTTTTGGTCTGCATACTTTTCTGTACCAGACCGAGGCATTGATATTCTCCTCGCCTTTTTTAAAGCGATTTTTCAGGTTTTGTGTGAGCTTTCGCCAATCATTTTCCCAACCGCAGTATTGGTTTTCCCGAGCTCCTTCAAACTCTTGAAAAATTATCTTTCTTTTAAAGATAAGCATTCAGAGTATGTTGTTTGTCCGAAATGCGACACCCTATACCGTTTTCAAGACTGCATAACAACAAGATTCGGGCGTGTCATTGCTAAACCATGTTCTCACATTGCTTTTCCGAATCACCGTCAATTGTTTCGCCGCACACCTTGTGGAGCGGAATTGCTTAAGGAAATTCGTTTGAAAAATGGACAGACGAAATTGTACCCACGTAAAGTTTATTGTTATAAAAGCATCAGAGAGACTCTAACTCACTTTATTAAGCGACCAGACTTTGTACAAAAATGTGAGATTTGGAGAAATCGGAATGTACCGGATGATATTTTAGTTGATATTTACGATGGCCAAGTGTGGAAAGATTGGCAATATTTTAACAGCACTCCTTTCCTTGCCCAGCCTAATAATTATGCTTTTATGCTGAATGTTGACTGGTTTCAGCCTTTTAAGCACAGTGTCTATAGCGTTGGAGTCATATATATGGTCCTCCTAAATCTTCCGAGAAAAGAAAGGTACAAAGAGGAAAACGTAATAATAGTTGGGATAATACCTGGTCCACACGAGCCCAAATTGAATATCAATACGTACTTACAACCACTTGTAGCCGAATTGAACTTATTGTGGCACGAAGGCATCCAAGTTCGGCCTCATGGGAGTAGAACAACAAGATGTTTTCGAGCTGCCCTCCTTTGTATTGCTTGTGACATTCCTGCACTAAGAAAAGTTTGCGGTTTCTTAGGATGTACTGCTCACCGAGGGTGCTCAAAGTGCACAAGATTTTTTCCCGGAGATTTTAGTAGCATGAATTTTTCAGGTTTCGAAGATGACAATACACCAAGGACAAATGAAGAGCACCGAAGAGAGGCTCAGAAAATACTCAATGCAACAACCGCTGATGAACGAAACCAAATTGAAACTTCCACTGGAACAAGATATTCTGAACTCTTACAGTTGCCTTACTTCGATTGTACTCGTTACCATGTTGTTGATCCTATGCACAATTTGTTTTTAGGGACAGCAAAACATTTAATGAAAAATGTATGGCTAAATGCTGAAACGCCAATTGTTTCTAAAGAAAATTTGAATAAAATCCAGGAAAAGGTAGATGACGTCAAAGCACCATCATTTATTGGGCGTCTCCCGAAAAAGATATCAACATCGTTTGGAGGATTTACTGCTGATCAGTGGAAAACATGGACTCTCTTGTATTCTGTATTCTGCATTTGGAATATCGTTCCAACAGATGATTTGGAGCTGTGGAGGTTATTCGTATTGTCCTGCTTTCACCTTTGCTCTCCACTTATTACAACTGAAGAGCTACAAGAAGGACATGATTACCTAGTGGAATTTTGTAAATCGTTTGAAAAAAGATATGGAAAGGAACGTGTTACGCCAAACATGCATCTACACCTGCACCTCAAACAATGTATTTTAGATTACGGGCCTGTATATTCATTTTGGCTTTTCAGCTTCGAACGTTTCAATGGGATTTTAGGAGCGTTTCGAACTAACAATAGATCTGTTGAAATACAAATCATGAGAAAATTTCTCCAAAAGCATGAACTAAGAGATATCCCTTTACCAGAGAGATTTCGAGAAACTTTCCAACCAGTGTTTCAACTTCTTCAGGAGGCACAACAAGTAGGAACACTTGGCGAAAGCATCCCATCAATACCATCAACACTTAATCTTTCAGTTGGTCAAGTACTACGTTGCTAGAGTGGAGCAATATGAATGCATACTCATGTTTTTCACCTCGATCCATTGATGTTCTTGATGATGACTATACAGAATATCTCTTTAAAGCTTATGAAACAATTTTACCTCAACACTCGGTCATTGAATGTGTTACCGATACGTTTGAGAGAGTTAGTACCATTGGATATTCGGGGACAAAGCTAGGGTCCTCTGACTCTAGACTGGAACGTTCTTCCTTCATTCTTGCAAGTTGGTGTGGCCAATATAGTGGCAGTATTGAGACCGATTCATTTGACTTGCGCCCCGGTGTTGTCGATTTCTTTCTTAAACAAACCATTATAATTGATGGCAAGCAGGAATCATTGTGTATGGCAAAGGTTCGATGGTATCAGCGACATCCAGAAAGACACAGGATTGGCAGACCACATGAAATTTGGTGCAGAAACTTGTTTGAAATGGAAGGGCCCTCTACATTCATACCCATACAAAGGATACACAGCCAGTTTGTTGCTGCTTACGATGTTATTGACAAAGAAAGAGTATTAATTGTTTGTCCTTTACAACGTAAATTGTACGGATGATGGAGATGACAGTAAAGTATCATCCAGGAAAAATATTCAAAGCTATCAAAAATAAACTGTTTGAACTGTGCATCAGTAACTAGATAGTCAAAATGAAAATTGAATGAATTATTTGATGACTTTAAAATTAGATGAATTAAAATAATTATGAATGAAATTGCATATATTGCCAATAAAAAAGATGAATTCATATGTTTAGACTAAACAAAATTGATGCTTCAAATAATATTACAGATGTTAGCGGTTTGAAATGCAGCTCATGAGGTTAATGGGTTAATGAGTTTTCTTATTGTCACTGGAAAAAACGCATATACGACTTACGCATATTATAAATACATCGTCCGCGTATTTTCCTGTGTGTATCAACGCATATAACCTCTCCTTCATGACATCAAAGCAAAACAATGATTGAATTAATGTGGTCGCAACATTGATGTCATGCGTTAGGAGAAAAAATTGACACATATGACTGAGATGGACCTGCATGCACTCCCCCCTCGTAAGTCGTAAAAACAAGCCAACATCCATTATAATTCAGTTGAAAAATTATTGATTTGTTTTGAAAAGTTTTGATTGCAATGAATTGAAACGGAAACCTCACATCGGATATACTCAGTTTGGGGTATTGTATTTGCTCCCCAGGTAAATATGGGGCAAAGCCTAGTGCAAAGTTGATTTCATATGTGCCCTTCATTTGACAATAGGGCAAATATAGGGCAAAAACGGTTATCATATATCCCCACTGGATAAATGCGTCTAAACTAAGGGCAAATATATAACATATTTACCCATGTGTTCAGATGTATGGCAAAGCAATGGCAAATTTATTAGAAATTTACCCCGACCTTTGCCTGCATAGGCAAATGTATGGGCAAATATAGAGCACCATATTTGCACAACATTTGCCAAGTGGACATATGATGACCAAATCCATTATTTCGTCGAGCTTCGACCAAGAAGTACTGCAGCAAGTCTAAGATCTATATTAATTATCGTTTCAGAGATAAATGTATACACTTATTTCAATAAAGTTAGTCACCAAAAACCTAGAAAGCTGAGATCACTGATATGAGAATCATGGGAAACTTTTCATATCAAGGAAGCATATACATACAAAGCTTTTTTAATACAAACTGCAGCTCGATGATGCTCAGAAGAGGTGAGACTATAACCGGTAAAAGATTCGCAAGTCCATGAACAGTTATCAAGCGGTTGAACGTGTAAAATGAATCTACCCATAATCCTTGTCGGCCTCAGCTTTATACCTTTTCGGGTGACTAACTTTTTTGAAATAAGTGTATTAACTTTTTATAGACAGACAAACATATTTATTTGGCGTTTTGTGCATAGTTGCACATCAACTTAGTTCCAAATAAGTTAGAGTGCTCACACTAAATCCGTGAAACAAATACTAATTTTTAGCACTAAATAGTGATAATTAAACAATAGAAAACAAAGGATTCGGTATGAAATAGTACTAATTAGTACTATTTAATGTTCACGGTTTTAGTGCGTGCACTCTACGAGTATATACGTATGTTTATGTATGCGCATAATATCTATATTCACATATTCCACACATACACGTCATACGTACATATATATTCTGTATATATAAATGTTCATATAATTAATTCGATAAAATGCGTTACTAATCCTAATCATCTTTATGCAATATTATAAAAGTATTGATTTTTATTTGTTTTGTTGTTGTTGTTATATAAGGCTGCGTTCATAATGTATGGCAGAGGGGGGGGGGGGGGGGGGGGCAGTTAGAAGTTTGAAATATCCAGAATAATTCTCAACATCCCCCTTAAAGTCATGCAAAAAAATGCAATCCCCCCTAAGCAAGGCTTGTAGCTTCTTTCAAAAATTGTGCATCCCCCCTTTTTCCTACCAAAATTTTCCCGATCCCCCCTCAATTTCACCTGCCCCCCCCCCCCCTCCTCCCCCCTTTCATACATTATGAACGCAGCCTAATTTAAGTTATTTACACGAGTGAATTTCGCTGGTTGGCAACACGCACCATTTTTATGATGTTGATATATGTTGAATGTTTGGAAATGTTCTGCATCTAAATGAGGACAGTTCAGCTGTTTCAAAGTCACGCTGAAGATCTTGCGAAAGCATATATCAATCAGAATAATGTGAGATTGGAGCCGGTTAGTTCACATATACTTTTTACCGACAAAGCATGCTTTGTGTCACGCAATAGAATGAGTTAGAAAAGTATGTGATAAAATATGTCAATATATCGCAATTGAAATGTATTGGATATTACTATGATGTCTTTTTCTTGGTTTGATCCCCTAGTTTTAGCAAAATTTAGCGATGGAATGATTGCAATTAAAATTATAGTCACGTCGGTGGAGGTAACGCAACAAGCTGTTTACGGTTGAAATATCGCGAAATAGAGATCGTAAAAAGACTTCAACGGAAAGCTAAAAATGATTTGCCCAGAGATTTTTCTTTTGAATCTGATAGAAATACATTAGATAATCCTCTGGGTGTAGGTTTTGAATAATTTGGTATCTCCGCACATAGTTTTTATAAGTAGTATTTTAAGGCCTTAATTTGCATTTTTAAACTTTGGAAAAAGTGTACACGGTAGAAAAATTTTTTCGAATTTCAAATCGCCAAATATTCTAGAATAAATACAACGAAAAGCAAGAGGAATACCTATTCCTTCGGTAAAAAGTACCAACCGAAAAAATTGTTAAGTAGTTTAGCTGTAGGATGCGCTTATTTTTGTACTAAATTCCTTGACCTCGTCGGTCATTTTCCACCTGCATTTGGGCGAAATCTATTTTCGTAAATTTCGTGGGAAAAAAATTTTTTTTTTCAAAACTAACAACACCTCGATTTATTTTACACTAAGGGCTATCTAAAAACAAAATATGAACGAAATCGATTTTTTGACTTGTGCCGATGTTTGGTCGACTATTACAGAAAGTCGCTCTTAATTAGACAACACATAGGAATTCAGTGAGGCATGACAAGGGCACGGGCGTTTACTAGATTACCAACTCATTACGCAAATGAACTTTTTTTTCTAACAAGTTTATTGAATTGAGCTAAAAACCAAGACACAAGACGCACATTTACTTCTGCAGTAAATCATGACACACAAAAAACAGTACGCAAATGAACGTGTTATCTACCATTTTTATTTGTTTTATCACGCTAAAGATCAAGACAATACGCATTTATAAACTAAAACAAATCAAGACTCAAACAACTATAGCTAAAAAAGACCCAGTACGCAGATAAACGTGTTTCTACCATTTTTATTTGTTTTATCACGCTAAAAATCAAGACGATACGCATTTATAAACTAAAACAAATCAAGACTCAAACAACTATAGCTAAAAAAGACCCAGTACGCAAATGAACGTGTTTTCTACCATTTTTATTTTAGTATCTTGCTAAAAATCAACTTGTTTGAGCTTCGTAGAACGCCACTTTTGCTTCTGCCCGCAGTGTGGACAATTAACGAAGAAAAACTATCGTCGTTTGTAATTTAGCTTTAAGAACGAAAAAGCAATGACTTAAACACTAGACAATTTGAAGATTATACAGTCATCAGCTGAATATCAAGTCATAAAACATGAATCAAGCTCCACTTGTTGCTTAACAGATACGAATTCGAAAATGCGAACATGTCAAATTATACGAAGGAAAAGCATGTACAATAAAATATTGTTTCAGTTTTTGCAAGCGTACTTAAAAATATTTTAAAATGCGCGCCCTTGAGTAGCACACGTTCACCCGTCACGGCTCGCCTATTTCTTTGACTAATTAGACTTAGGCAACCAATAGCACAAAGTTAGTAATTAGTTAGCTAGCTATCTATTTCACGGGTATATTATTTGCACTCTATGGTGCAAACAATATAAACGTGAAACTTTAGAAATACTAATTAGTACTATTTCATGCAAATTCCATTGTTTTCTATTGTTTAATTAGCACTATTTTGTACTATTTAGTAATTAGTGTTTCACAGATTTATTGTTTGCACTCTACTCGAGTAAGGCCGGTTTAGTTTAGAGTACGCGCACTAAAACCGTTAACATTAAATAGTACTAATTACTACTATTTCATACCGAATCCTTTGTTTTCTATTGTTTAATTATCACTATTTAGTGCTAAAAATTAGTATTTGTTTCACGGATTTAGTGTGAGCACTCTGCTTGTTACCTAGATACTAGAATCGTTGAACAACAACACCGCTGATGATTCTGGTAACTTTGAACTAGAGTATACGGCATTTCATAGTTTATTCGTTGCTAAGAAACTATAAACAAGCTATAAACATTTACTCTTAAACTAAAAAACAATCCAAATAACACGGTTGATTCTAGTGATTGTTTGAACTAGAGTAATACTCGAATAATAAGGCAGGTTTCGTTAACTTGTTCTCAATACTAGAATCGATTCTTCAATAACAACACAGTCATGCGAAAACGACGTTAACCCTGTATTTTCCCTGGCCTTCAAGGCCCCATCGCTTACCACCTAAGAATCTCTATGAGAGTAATAGAGCACTAAAATACTGAGAGCTGATTGGTCCAGTGAGTATGACTTTATTCTAATAGTTAAACGAAAGGGTAATGGTAGCGTAATGGTCTAGTTTTGGCTAAATTGCGACTTCCAAATCTACGCCTTTCGTACATATCGTAGTTATATTATGTTCTTGTCATTCAGAGGTATTTTTTACAACTGCGAACTCTCTTTTCTCGACAACCCACTTCAAATCCTTATTGTCATGGTCTTCCAAACATCTCTTCCTTAACGGGACTGAAAACGCTGATAAATCACTCAAAGGTTCGGCCTAGAAAATAAACAAATGAAATGCTATTATCCTAAATACGTTGCCAATAACTAGAATACTAGAGCCTTCCCAATAGGCATAGGCCCGGTTGTACGAAGCCTGGATAGCGCTATCCGGCGGATAAATCCTTATCTAGTGGATAAGTCGTTGCTGTTATCCAATAAATTTATCCACTGGATAAGATTTATCCGTCGGATAACGCTATCCAGGCTTCGTAAAACCGGGCCCTAATGGACTACTTCAGTTATACGGCTGCTATCTTGGGTCGCAATGCATTATGGGGTGTACGGGGGACAAATCAAGCTTCGTTACAGTAATGAATTCGATTGATATTAACAGCTCACAACAATAGAATACAACAAAAGATGAATGAAGGCAGCACATCAATCACCTTTACCCATAAAAGGAAGACAAACACACGAAACTGCATTTGATTTCCGTCATCTTTGCTTTTGCTTTGTCTCCTGGCAATATGTCCGCCGAATCGCCGAAGTAGTCCATTGTCTTGGTGCAATGTTTACCCATTTCAGACCATTTCATTCCCTAGAGAATAAGATTTTTGTTTGCGTTTTATCCATTTTCATGTGTCATCTTATGCGCAGCCATTAAAAAAATTAATGATACTCTTGCGAATGACATGTGGTCTGAAATATGTAAACATTGCAACGAGACAAATTAGGTCTATTACCTATGGTCTATTAGTAAGAACATTTACAGGAATATCATTTTGTTCAAACATTTATAAACTCGTTATGAGATAATGAACTTCCAATGCACCTGAAAATTTGGTATGTATATACACTTATCAAAAAAATCACAGCACATTACAATACAGCACAGCACAGCACAGCACAACAAAACACAGCACAACAAAGCACAATAAAACAGCACAGCACAGTACAATACAGCACAGTCCCATACAGTACAGTGCAATACAATACAGCACAGTACAGTACAGCACAGTACCTCACAAATACAATACAGCAAACCACAGTACAGTACAGCACAGTACAATACAGCACAGTACATTACAGCACAGTACAATACAGCGCAATACAATATGATATAACAATATAATACGGCCGTAAGCTTTTCACAGTCATACGAAAACTGCTCTACTGCACGGCACAGCTTGTACAATAAGTTTCTCCACTGACAACGGTATATATGGTCACGGAGTCGGCTTAATACGGAAAATACAAAGACATTCCATTTGTATACCTTCTCGCTTCCTCTTGGTATGAGACTAAGATCTATGGGGGTCTGCAGAAGCGTCTCCAAAGTAGCAGGTTTGGAAAAAGCGTAAACAACAATTGTATCGACGCCTCTATCAGGCTCGGGCTCTGTGGGATCTGGTTGAGCCATCTTACGAAGAGAATTGTAGGGAATAAATACTCGAAAGATATCTTGTATTGTGTTCCCTCCTCTCAATTTTGCTGTTTGTCCCTAATAAAAAAAATTACAATTACAAAATATGTAACCGAGAAAACGGGTCGCGATCGAAACTTTTCAACGGGACTGCGAATTGATGTCAACTTTTTAAATGTATTGTCTACATGTAAACAAAGGACAACAGGTAAACAAAGGACAACATGTCAAGTAAAGACAGTAATCTTACTTGTCAGAAAAGTCTGTCTCTGTCTGGTTTTGCTATCCGAGCCCCCATGCACATTGATTTTTGCTTATGACAGTCACACAAAGAGAACGTCTTTCATTGTTATTAGCCATTCCAAAGTCGAGGGAAAACCTGGGTCGAGTTGGCATTGCAATACATTGTGGGACTGTTTAGATGACATAATTACAAGACGGCAGTCTATTTCGCCCCTCGAGCAGACCCACAATCCTCAAAAAGACCCACAAGGAACTGCAATGCCAACTCGACTGATTCCCTTAACCTCGGAATCGCTAATACAATTTTACAGCTACAATGGCAATTAGTCTACCTTTCTAGGGGGATAGATTGCCTTGATGGCTCCGTCAAACTGATAAAACAGCACACAAATGTTAACATTATCTTCCTCGTTATGATTGGTAACTTGGTACACGAAAGCGTCACCTGTCTCGTCTTTTAGTTTATTCGACTTTGGATCGATGAGAGAATGCGACAGTAGTACAGGATATTGGAAAGCATCTGGAAATGAGGAGAGGAACTTTTAGTGACCCCGTGTTTGCATATGGACCTCTACTTTGGGTGTAATGTTTTCCAAATTTCAGACCACGTGTCATTTATTTGTTTACCGGTTAATTGCATTATTTATTTATATGAATCTTTTTCTGAATAATGTCTATTTTGATATATGACTAACTTAAAAACCCCAACTGAAATGCGTCTATAGAGGACTTTCTCCAAAAACTGGGGTTCGTTTTCATTACCTCGATAAGAGGGTCCTGATGGGGTAAAATGAGGAAATTGGGATTTTATGCCGTAGGAATATGACTCACAAAGAAAAAACAAACAATTAAAAAATGGAAATATAGTAATGGGATTTGGGCAACACTTAGGCTGGGACTATGGGATTTAGTCAAAATGTGGGCTGGGAAATGGAATGAGGACCCCTCCCTTTTAGGACCTACCGATAAAGCTGGTTACATGAGTAGGAGGGAGATATGGACTGGCATACCATTCAGAGAAAGTAAATACTAGTGATACTTCTAATCCTTTCATACAAAAAATAAAAAAACAAAGTGAAAATGCCTTGGTACCTTCATAAAGATCTTTTCCACTCTCAAGTCCTTCCTGGATTCTCCTTTCTTTGGACTCGGCCAAAAAAGGCTTAACTTTCTCTATTTTCACGACTTTGACGCTAACATTTTCTAGCAATTCGTCATGGCTTTTAGGCGATTGTGCAGAAGCCAGAGCGAACTGGTATCTCAAATAACGACTTAAATTCCCTGCCATAGTTTCTTCTTGGCCCAGGCCTAACGGTGGGACAATGATGTGACCTCTTCGACGTGCCACCCAAACCTTGATTGGCCTTATTCATAATCATTATAGGTGTATCAATTGCATTTATATAAAATGAAATATGTATGAGAATTTGTATTAGAAAAGGAGGGTTAGATGGTCCAGCGCATTTTTCCACAGGAAAAAAATTCCATTTTGTATTTAACCTTCCTTCTCTTGTCATGCTGATGGATTTAGAGGGTAGGGTCAAGGAACCTCTATCGACCCGAAACGATAATGGGTTTTGTCTGGATTTCGGATTCCGTATAAGAACGTGCCCGAATTTCGGTTAGTTCTCTTACTTGCATTGGACTTTATCAAAGCTGGATCGTAGACTTTTGGTGGTTGCTACTGAGTCAATCCCTCTTTGATGCCTGTAAACGTGTAGCTGATCCCACCTCCAGCTGTCTATCAAATCTGTGGACCCCCCCTAACCCTCCGACCCTACCTCCAATAAATAATGTAGTGCTTATCAAAGAAATCTTACTTTTGACTAGGAAGCAAGGATTCAACTTCAATGGTTATCAAGTCTTCATCTTCTAATCGTTGTGTAGAAGCATTTAGAATTTTGGTATTCTTTATGTGATCTAGAAGGTCTTTGATGTTTTCCTGAGGAACTGAGTCTTGGGGTATTTTCACCCACGCGTTGGTTTTGATATTGCAAGGGATCTTTAAGTGGGCTACGCACCCAAGCTGCGAGATAGACAGAAAGATGCATCTCATCAGCATCATCATAACCATTATCATCATTGTCGCCATTCATCGTTTTTGCCATATTCAACAACATTCACGATGCACATTTTTAAAAGAAAATCATTAATGTTTCCCCGCGACACACAACGATTTACTGTCATAGAGAGGTTTGCAATAGAAAACCACTACAAGAACACCCGGCTGGCATACAAAACACAAGTCCTAAAGCCCTTTAGACGTGATGCAAAATCATCTTATGATGAAACTGGTAAAATTGTACAGATGCTTACGCTGATCTTTTTATCTTTGTCAGGGTTGCGATCCTTGATCAAACTAGAAGTCTCTAGTCGTCCGATACCTCCCTCGGAAACGTTTATACTACCAAGCCAATCGGGAGACTTCTCGCCAAGACCAACATCAGCCTCGTTGACCGTTGGCTCAAAGACATCATAAACTCCAGGTTCTAGGTTCTGAATACAGCCTGCTTTCAGGATGACCTCATCACCGATGACCTCTTTCACAGTTATTGCAGACTCCCTAGAAGATACTGTATACGTATTCCAAAATAGTTACAAATCTAGTGTGATCATCGTCTTACAACTCAGTTTTCTTTGTATTTATTTTAAAAAAACCAGTCCTATGCACCTCTCATTATTTTTATTTATACAAGACAGGTTTTTTTACACTTCAAATTTTACTGATGACCCCCCTCCCCTCCTCTGAAGCCACAGCTCTCCCCATCCGATGGCAAATTAAAAACGTACCTTTCTTAACTCCAAACAACTCGGTGTCCAGACTTGCTCCTTCCAGCTGTGGTGTTTGATGTTCATGCCATCCATTCTTCTTAAATTCCCTCTCAATAAGCCTGAATGAAATTTAAAATTCAAAGCCTTCAAATTTTTATTGATAACTTACAGATCAAACCCTGAAACAACCTCTGATCTGATCTCAGTCAGAACACGGCTAATTCATACATCATATTGAAGCTAGCTTTTTAGTTTTGCCGAGAGAGGAAAACCGGGGAAATTGGAGAAATTCCTTTAATGAAGGAGACCCAGCAAACAGCTACTCAGATGAGATGCCAAGCTAGGCCAAGAATCAAACCCAAGAGCCAGATTTGAGGGAGAATTGAACTCCCACCAATACACCACCCTTGATTTCCCTAAGGTACCTTGTCTCACCTAAAAAATGCCCAGATCGAGACACCTTTAAAGCATGGTATGCTTTTGACCACATACTCAATAGCCCTAGTTAGTCTTCCACCTTCTCTATCTTCATAAGCCAGTTGTACTGAATTGCAAGCCGCGATATAGCAAAACGTGTCCTTTTCTCTTGGTGTCCAACCTCCACGAAACAATTCGTTTACAGGCCCTTCAGACCTGCTACAAGACGGCGATTTAGTGTACGAAGGCTTTTCAATAATGACCTTTAAAAATATATATAAAAATGCACAAAGGTTATTTACCGGCAAGAATGCCCGGATAGGGAAGAATGTACCCGAGTTCTTGAATATACACAGGACCGAGGCCGTTAGGCCGACAGTCCTTAGGACGGTAAATAAGTTATTTATTTTTTTCCCTTTCCTTTTCGACTTGTTGAGCAATCTGTTATCCCATGTATGCGTTCGGATGACATCAGGATACCGGACTGCGGGCAGAAAATACCGCCCGCTCTAAAGAGCCAATCAGAACGCACGATTTTGAGAATACCGGAGTGGAAAAAAATAGACTGAGTTAAAGGTAAAGACAAATGTACACCGAATTGAAATATGGCGACCAATATGAATACCTGGACTGCCATGGACTGAAATGGCGAAGAAAGTACTAGCTTAAAAGCATTCCGCCCTAAAACACCAGTCTATCATTTTCCTTAAATGAGTTGCTCATTCCATACCTGTCTTGGGATTATGTTCATGTCTCCACTGTTTTTAAACTTTGCGACTCTGTATAACTGGCCAGAATGGCAGCAATCGAAGATAACTGTTAGCCTAACATGCTTTTCGGCAAGCTGCTCCAAAAACGGCAGTAAGTCACTTCCTGTTATGCAAGTGTCTTTTTCATTGCTTTCCAACTACAAATAGAATGAAGCGATCCTTGAGAACTCAGGGGCGGATCAAGGATTTTGTTCAGGGAAGGGTACTGCGCACAATGTTAACCCATGGAGGGGGGCACCCCTTACGAATCAAAGACAAAAAACAAAATTGGTTATCTTCGAAGTAGGAGGACAAAGTGTAACCAGGGAGGGATGTGCACCCCCTGAACCCCTGGATCCCCTGGATCCGCCCTGGAACTGCTTTCAGAGAGATTAACGGATACACTACCACCGATTAGCATTCACAGACCACTTAATCCACGTAAGGAATGGAAATCTATATCCACCATATGTTTAACCTTATATAATAAATTAAAAAGTTCTGAAATTTCTATCCTAGTAAGGGTTTTGTGATTAAAAAACACAATATAATTTTTGCTACCGTGGGAGATTTCATCAACTTAGATATTTCTATTCTAAAAATACGCTTTTCTGACAAAACTGGAGATTTCCTTTTTCCTGGAGATTTCCGTAGTCTAATTCCCACACCTCGACTTTTCTACCAAAAAAGTTGGAAACTTTTACTTTACTGTACAATACCTTTTTCTGTCCCAAATACTTTCATCAGTATCGTATCGCTGTACGGGGGTTAATCCAAAATTTGGTGTTTCTGTCCTGCTATAGGTTTTCTATCATCAAAATTGTAATGAAACCTTTCTACAAGCTGCTTCATTCGTTGGTTCAGTGTTATCCCAGAATTTCCGTGTACCGGTGTTTCATGGAACTTCACTGCGCATAGAGGCTTTGCACCATCACGTGCCACCGCCAATAATACAGCTTGGACTGCCTGTGGTTGATGGCAGACCAATAAAGTCACCTTGCCCTTGGGCATTGAATTATTTCTCATGTAAAACGATTGTATTGTTTCTGCCATCTAACATGACTGCCGTCGGTCACATGATGGTGCAAAGCCTCTATTATTGAAGTTACGCATTCAGTACTTTACTATTGGTATTTCTGTGTGAATATCTTGACATTGAAATGAGGTTAAAACAAATGGGTCGGTCACAAGAAACACATGCAGCGGTATTTAATAATATGAAAGTATATTATTTCATCATGGCCTACAGACAAGTTGCATTATTAGGAAAAACTATATATTATGGAACAGTTATCGTAGATTGATAAGTTTTACACCGTAGTGAAAATAGGAACTGACGTTTCGGACGTTAGTCCTTCGTCGGAGTCACTAACGTCCGAAACGTCAGTTCCTATTTTTACTACGGTGTAAAACTTATTAATCTACGATAACTGTTTCATTAGAAACACCGACGCAGTCCACGCTAGTGTTTACTAGCCATCATCTATATATTATGGAAACTAGTTTACTGGACCTGTTGATATGGCAATATCTAAAGATGACTGAAACACGTACGCGTTTATTTGTATTGGCGGGAAAATGGTACAGGTGCCCCCTGGCTAAAGAGTAGGATCTGGCAACAGAATGGTGCCAACCCTGACTCGTTTTTGTCAAGGATTATGACATATATCATATTATCAAAATACTAAAGAAATCAAGAATAATTTTCTTCTTAATACGAACCTTTTCATGGGTTGCTTCGGCTGGAAGAAGGCCTTCATCTTTTGTACTAGGAAGATAATACCCATGTCCACTAAAATAAAACAATACAATGGTTCCTGATTTGACTGTACTTGACAGATCACCTAGGGACTGTAAGATATTTTTTTTCGTAGCACTGTCTCCCACAGCCTCCTTCACATCATCGAATCGAAACTTCCTTGTTACATCTCGCATTACTTGCACATCGTAAAATGTTCCAGGAAGTCGTTCGTGAACTGGTAAGCCTTCGTAACTGGGAGCCACAATCAAGGCCACTTTGTTTGGATTATTATCCATTTGTTTTGATGCTACGAATGAAATCAAAATATAATCACTTACTTTTTCTATTCCTCTCTCTCTCTCTCTCTCTCTCTCTCTCTCTCTGTCTTTTATTTAAAGGCATAGACAAATGCATAGACTACATTTTTTCTTAAATTGGTGAACACCACTCCGCATCCCCCCCCCCCCCCCCCCCTCCATCAATATGTTGTTTATTTCTAATATGAAGATACGAAATTTCAAACGCAAGAAATTTTCTGATTTTTTATTGACTAATCATTAACCACGACACCCCCTGTTCAGTGTCTTAGCGAGTGTCTCAGGGGTTGGGGTTTTTAATACACGGTCTAGGTATATATATGACTTTCAAGAGTCTATTATGTCGCAAAGGGCTTTTCAGTTATTCTGATATGGAAGAAAATAGAATTTCTCTCGCACATTTGTGAGGCTAGCTAGTAGTAATAAATAAAATGGAAATGACGAAGTTTTCGCCTCACACACCCCATATCCTCTCCCTACATCCCTACATCCACGTGTTTAAAAAAGCCTGCTATAGAAGTTGTCACTCGAAGCGGATCGGCGGGGGGGGGGGGGGGGGGGGGAGGGTGGGCAAAGGGTGGCTAAAGCCCCACTACAGCAGAAGAAAAAAAACCCTGAAGAACTAGATGCTTTTTTTTTATTGTTTTCCGTTGTATTGATGGAAGAAACTCAACCCCCCCCCCCCCCCAACTCAATTTGCTCCTTCCCTCCCCCCCCCCCCCCCCCCCACTAAAATTTTGGCTGGATCCGCCCTTGACGTTGTATGATAAAACTATGCTTTGGGCTTCCTGTGTGGTATATGACATATAGACGACGTTAACCTATAAAAACAATACCGGTACATGAATATTCATTCATTCTGAGAATCACAAGGCAAACAAACGTAACGCACTTACCAAAACCTCATACATTGTTAGGTGTTATGGGATAAGAAATAAAAGGCAAGTTAGTCTTAGGGAGAAGAAATGACATGCAAATAAAATATTTGTCATGTTACTGGAATAAATAACGCTAAGTTATTGAGTTAGCTTATTAAATTCTTAGCAATCAGTGATTCTTTCAAACATAAAGCTTTCAGAAATGTCTTAGTAAGTCTGGGGTAAAGCACTTGAAATTATAACGTAAGGGATGTCTCGGCTCCCCCTTCTCCATCTAACAGGGCCTTAACCAACCTACTGTAATTCCGCGGCAAAACAGATCAAGTATCATGCAACAACAGAAGTGACTTTACTGGAGACTTTTCGCTATTAAGTTTCATTAACGGGAGTCATGTCTAACATTTTGGACAGCCATTTGTCTTGTAAGCCATATATATGTTCACAGGAATATTTAAACCTACACTGACCTGGAACAAGCTTGTTTCGATTGACATATGAAACCAAGAGCCTTTCCCAGAAATTAGAAAGTTACTAGGAATCGAAAGGAAACGTAACGTATGCGGCACGCTTAGACACGAGAAACCAAATCGTTTTTTTTTTTTCCTTTGTTTGTTTGTTTGTTTGTTTTTTCGCCAAGCATAATCCAACTGAAAAAGGAGAATTCGCAGCTTATTCTCAACCATAATCTTTCTTAATTACCCAAGGAGAGCACCAATAATGCAGCTCTATCATGATCACCGATGTTTTTGAGTTTAAGTTAGGTTTAGAAAGCGGAAGTATATAACACTTAGTATACTGTAGTGAATGAATTCATGATCTTCGGTAAGATCATAGGTCTGTCAATAGCTGAGTTAATTAAGCCTTAGCTATTTTGCTTTATTCTTACCTGAAGAGGTATGAAAATAACATGTACTTTAGATGGTTTAACACAGACAAACCAGAAGATCTGCTTTCGTAGAGAAGAACACTAACAAAGACTCGAACGGTTAGTTGATTTGGTCAGTTAAGGTCTAGACAAACAGGAAGCCCAAGCATCAGTGATGATTGCTGTGTCGTGGCTGTGTTGTGGCTAGCTGTGCAGGTGACATTAATAAACCTTTCCCAATTTCCATTCAGTGAAAACCGAAAAACAGTGCCTCCAAATGAGTTGATATTGGTTTTCATAAATGTTTGAGCGTATCATGATTCAAGTACAACGTCCACTTTCAACCATTGCCACTCAAGCGAATTTGGGAAAGGTATATTTTAACAGATTTTATTATACTCGACCTACATGTCCTTCATGAAGACTGTGTTTCTGCTGGTCAGCTCCGGTATTCCTTCCTAATTCTCCCGGCGTTGACCGAAAAGACAAAGGTAACTCTGCATAGGCTCTGGGAACTAGGTTTATTATCTCAATTGGATTTTAAGAAACATCCAGTAATTACAATATATTGCTCTTCAACCTATGGTATTTTTAGATTTAATGATTTAATGGGAATATAATTGTATAGTTTTCAGGCAAAGTGTCTATCATCAGAAAAACACAGTCATTTTCTCTGGTAAACCCAAGAGCAAGAGTTAACAAGTACAAACCGTTATAGCTCTTCTCAGGTGTGTGAATTGGAAAGTGAAACTTCCGTCATGTATAGCCGTTTGTAATAGTAACACAGTCAACTGGACCTCACCAGACTTCAAAAAAATGATTTAAAAAAAAACTAGCACATAACTTGCTCATGATTACATATTACACAGCATGTGGATAGGACCAAATTGAAAGCAAAAGGATATTATTTGGTAAGTGCAAAGGAAGCAATTTTTTTTCAACCCTTAATTTTCAATCCTTGATCATCATTGAGCTGATCATCACAGTGTATACGTAATCGTAGTAATAAAAGGTGATAAAGATACTACGTTTTTTATTTTCCAACAGGAAATTAGTTACCTGAAGCAGCCGGTCTGTCTTCATAATGAACAATTTTCGCGCCTTTGTGACAGAACGTTTATCACGGAGGCCATATCGGTTTATTTCAAGTGTAACGTTTATTCTAAGAAATATCCACAGTGTTCAAGAGTTGCTAAAAATGAGGCTTCTTAGTAAAAGGGTAGAATGGGAACTGGTAGGAGTTGCTAGTAATTGCCAAAGTAATTCATTTTTTCTGGCTTAATTCAATCCTATGCAAACACCCGCATAAACACATAATATGAAAAGTTGGGGTATATTTTTGCTTGGAATTAATTGTGGTCATCAATAATTTTCCTGCTTCGCATAATTTGGTTACCTAGGAAACGATATCGCGCGTGACAGCTTGCAACATTTTCTTCCGCATTACGTGTACTGCTTTTAAAATAGTCCTAGAGTCGCGGTCAGAAGTCACGCAAACTCAAACAAAAAGGGGGACAGGAGCTACATAACGAAAAAAAAAAACGTCCATGGGTCCAGCCAAGAAAATGCTTATCATCTTATCATACTGGGCGGATCGTTTTCTAACGTAGCGATCTTTGTGCATATCTATATTGGTTTGTTCTTATGCGAATCAGGCCCCTTTCTGTCTTTGAGAGGCCTTTCTTCCTTTTAGTAGCTATAGGTTACGCTTCAGTTACCATTATCTGGGATTGTGGATTTTTGATAATCAGTGTCCAAATTTATCCAATTCATCCCATTCTAAAAAAACGTGTTGCTTTTGAAGTCTCACTGATCTTTGCCATGTCCATTCTCGTTACAACTCCTATGTTTCAGTTTCTTATTAAAACCAAATATTCGATAAATCCTCTAAGCTGAGAGCAATCGACTTGATTGTTTTAAGAATTCAAAAGACGTGCTGTCTAAGAAGACATTTAAAGGTCATCTTATTAAAAATGACGTAACAGATGATGGCGTTATTCATAAAAAGAACATGTACAGCCACGAATGCCATACAGCAATATGATATGCCAAAGAAAGAAATATAGGTTGTGTAAGATTACTGTCGCGGTATTCCGCGAAGCTGTCGACTAAATTCATTCACGTTTGGCAAGGTAAGCCGTTTATTTCGATCATTTAAACTTTCGTTTAGTCTTGCAAAAGTCTGTCGGGCCCAACGAAAAGTGATTGGACGCAGTTGTTTTGTCGTCTATTGTTTGTCAATAGTACAATGCAACACTGCATCAGTGAGGGTTGTAAGCCAAAATATTGATAATTTTAACGATAATTTTTACGCAATTCTTTCGTCCAAACTTGTTTCTTACGGACTAAGAGCTGCTCTGCTTCTATAAAAATGATTTGACTTGACTTGCGTGCTGTGTTTCGCACTAGTACTGCGAGTAATAAATAATTCGATTCAGACGATCAACACTGATATGTGAAGTAGTATGTAGACGGTTTTTGTATAGTTTTCATTGCTACTCTGAGACCTCTACAAAATGTTGTTTACCGTGAACTAAACCTCTACTCCCAGCCTTACCTCTTCCCCCTTCCTTCCAATATAGAAGTAGCCAGCTTCAGGTGCTTCAGCCAATCGGACTGTACGATTCCGTGTCTTATACAGTATTAGCTCCAACATGTAAATGAATTTTCGTGCATTCCCTATTTTCCACTGCTCTTCTCCCTCTAACTCTTTATTGCATGTACCAATCCCACATACATGCTTTGTTAGTTTTCGTAAAAGGAATATCTTAACACCCCTTAACTCTTCTCTTGACTCTTAAACCCTTCCGATCCCATTTAAAACAGGAACTGAACTAAAAAGAGGATAATTCCATGAATAACAAGATATAATAACGTCCGTAACGATGCTGTTTAGACATAAGAAGATTTTCTGATGCATTCAACAAGGTGTTTTTAAAATGAGTACCCAAGTTTCGCGGAAAGAAAAATCTAGTCTAATAATGAGACGACGTATCTAGGTGTACAAAGGCACCTCATAGTCTCACCCCTGGACTTTCCATAGGCAGCATATTTGTATCGCGCATGCGATCGATTGTTTTTATTTATGCTTTTTTATGAGGGTGAGGGGGGGGGGGGGAGTGTTTTGCTATAGCTGCTGAGGATTGTCATGTTTCCGCATGGGAAACCACGCCTACATGGCGGCCATGCCTTTTAGTAAAACACTCATCATGAAGGGGTTATAGCATCTAGATAGCAGTAGAATGAAGCATTTATCTGTAGCAGTGGAGTACATCACATGAAGTCAGTTATCTGTAGCAGTGGAGTACATCACATGAAGTCAGTTATCTGTAGCAGTGGAGTACAGCACATGAAGTCAGTTATCTGTAGCAGTGGAGTACAGCACATGAAGTCAGTTATCTGTAGCAGTGGAGTACATCACATGAAGTCAGTTATCTTTAGCAGTGGAGTACATCACATGAAGTCAGTTATCTTTAGCAGTGGAGTACATCACATGAAGTCAGTTATCTGTAGCAGTGGAGTATATCACATGAAGTCAGTTATCTGTAGCAGTGGAGTACATCACATGAAGTCAGTTATCTTTAGCAGTGGAGTACATCACATGAAGTCAGTTATCTGTAGCAGTGGAGTACAGCACATGAAGTCAGTTATCTGTAGCAGTGAAGTACATCACATGAAGTCAGTTATCTATAGCAGTGGAGTACATCACATGAAGTCAGTTATCTGTAGCAGTGGAGTACAGCACATGAAGTCAGTTATCTGTAGCAGTGGAGTACATCACATGAAGTCAGTTATCTTTAGCAGTGGAGTACATCACATGAAGTCAGTTATCTTTAGCAGTGGAGTACATCACATGAAGTCAGTTATCTTTAGCAGTGGAGTACATCACATGAAGTCAGTTATCTGTAGCAGTGGAGTACATCACATGAAGTCAGTTATCTGTAGCAGTGGAGTACATCACATGAAGTCAGTTATCTGTAGCAGTGAAGTACATCACATGAAGTCAGTTATCTGTAGCAGTGGAGTACATCACATGAAGTCAGTTATCTGTAGCAGTGGAGTACATCACATGAAGTCAGTTATCTGTAGCAGTGAAATACATCACATGAAGTCAGTTATCTGTAGCAGTGGAGTACATCACATAAGTCAGATATCTTTAGTAGTGCGTATTCGGAGATTATTGGCTGTTGATAAGTCTTGGTTAAATTTGTCATTTTTCGGTCCGAAATTTATCTGCAAGCAAGTTTTCCTTCACAAATTCGCGCGAATCATTTTCACCACTTTGCCACATTTCTTCCTAATTTCTCCATTAACATTTTCTTCGTCGCTTGCCTTTTTTCATCATCGTGGGATCCTTTTTTTACTCTTTTTATTTTTCAGATTCTTTTTCCTGAGTTTGTTCCTTCATTTTTGTTTTTCATTTTTGTATTTTCTCTTAATTCCTTCATTTATATAACGGTGTATTTAACTAATCCTTTTATTATATATATGCAGAATGTACGGACGGAGAAAGGGGAGTTGCGCAGCCTGTGTCCATTAGGAAACCGCATCAGTCATAGTGTATGGTCTGCTTTTGTCCATTTAGGTACGTGTCATATTGCTAGCTAGGCTAAAGTGCTCGTATTTTGTTACAAAGACCTGTCTGACCTCATGCATGAAGTTGGAAACCGAATCACGCTAAGCAAAAGCGTGTGAAAACCAATACTTCTGCTCTGATTATCCAAATATTTTAATAAGCTTCAATTTTGGGCGAATATTTTCTATCTTATCTTACGGAAGAGTTCATCATCAGTACTTGTGCAGATTATTTACGTCACTGACTTGATCGAGAATGCCACGAACCGATAAGCCGTCACGAATTTTATGTTCTTGAAAGTTCTTATATTTTAGTCCGCGCTTGTTACGATCTTAATTATTTCTTTCTATTTCTCTATTTGAATAACTAGGTGCTCGTTTTTCCTTTGTCTACAGCCGTGTTGCATCATGATCTGCTAATTGCATATAATTCGCAAATAATGAGCACCTTTTGATTGCTTCCCCCCCCCCCCCCCCTCCCGCTTTCTCCATTGTTTTTTGTTTTTTGTTTTTGTTTTGTTTTGTTTTGTTTTGTTTTGTTTTTTTCAATTTCGATTAACTTTTTTTTCTTAACTTTTAAATTATGCTTCCGACCATTTGGCATTGCAGCCGTTTTCGCAGTGGCACTAAAATCTCTTCATACCAGAAACAAGCAGCAGCTATATATATCTCGTGATTTCAAACCCGATAAAACACGATCTGCGATTTTATAATTGCTTAATCGCAGTTAGCATTAATAAAAAACTATTCGAGGTGGAAGCCCTCAAAACGAGCCAATGAGTAAAAAGGAACTCCAGAAATAAAAGGAGTCGTTTCAAACTTAGTAAGAGGGCGATGTTTCAGCTCGAAATGTTAAATATAGAAGAAATGACATTAAATATAGAAATCAAGTATTTTACAAAACTTTGTATGGGAAAAGTGTTGGCTTGTAAGCTTCTTACCATCCAGCACATTTTCCCATCCTTATAAAATATTCAATTTATATCTATGCTATTTCTCCTGTTTCGATTATTATAAGCTGAACCTCTGCCTTCCTGCTAATGCCGAGATGGTCTATTCATTTCTGTTTTTTTTGTTTTTGTTTTTTTTGTTTTGGAGGGGGGACAAGGGAGGTAGGGCCACGTGATCTGTAGTTTAAGTTCATAATTTATAATTTGCTTCAAAATACACACATTCCTTTGAACAAAATGTCTATATATTGTTTAATAGTAACAACCATGAGTTAATATTTAATTTCGTCTTTAATAGTTTTTTTTTATATTTTGCCTTCAGTACGGAATGGTACTGGAAGGTACTCAGTGCCAACGTCTTTTGATCCAGTGCTTTTTACTAGTCTAAGTAATATATAGTTCTATATCTGGTTCGGTTAGGACACTTCGGAACCATGAACACTACGAGTCAGTTTTTCTTTCCTTTCTTGAAATTCATACTGTAAATAATGATTGCTTGAGCTAACCGATTAGAAACAAGATTCATTTTGATCACGCGATGTATTTGAAGACCTTTGAACTCAATGCTTTATTTTTGCCGGTGCATTTTATTGGGCAGTCAAAAACAAAAAGTTTCCCAATCTTATTTCATGGAAGGAGAGGAGTGCACAGGAAAGATGATATCATATATTCCCTCCCATTCCATACATATTTCCATTCTTTGTTCATTGCTTAGCAGCATATCCGGTGTTTGTGGCCGGGCTGGTACAAAAAGATTACAATTTTTTAAAACCATTGTTTTGGATTACAATAGAATTTTGAATTAATTTGAGTAGATCTAGTGCACTTTATGACGACAAAGGCTGTTTTGGCAGAATATTCCGTTCCGGCTATGATTTTAAACAATTGAATAATTTTTATGTAAAGCTCAATTAACTGGAGGTTGTTTTGAAACAGAAGCGCAATAGAGCAATACTTCGAATTATCGAGAACTTATTAACTTAACAAGATTGGAATTAATGCAATATCTGTGACAATAACCCTATACAAATACTCATAACGCGTATGTGTCTATATATTATTTGCTTTCTTGAAAATTCCATCCGAATGATAGAAAATTCGCGGTCAAATCTAAACAGAGAACTGGTAGTAAAAGAATTCAACTTGAAAGACTAACCAATCAAAATTCCCTATTGCTATCACGTGGTGGAGGAAAATAATACGAATGGAAATGGCGTCTTGTAAGTAAAAGCGAGTATTATTATGAAGTGGCGCGTTATTTTGACAAGAAAATAATTTACTTTCAAGCGTTTTCTAAAGCTCAAGACCATAGGGAAGGTAGGTTTTGTCACCTTTGAGGGTATCATTTGCTTTTAGTGTGATTGATTAAATGTTTTGGAAGTTATCATAGTTGAAAGTTAAGGTATGGCACTTCGAGGTCTTCACTAGTGGATAAGTATATGAAATAGTTAAGAGTTTTTCCACTCAATAATGATTGAATATTACGTTCCTTACTATAGTTTTCATAACCAGCAACATTTTGAATGAGTATTTGCTTTAGGGGGAAGTTTAGTTAGTTTATTTTGCGCAGAGGTCAGTAGTTAATCTGCATTTTTCCTTTATTCGAGTGATGAATCAAAAGTATGACAAGATCGGACATTTTGCACTAAGATAATATCCTTACTGTAAATCTAAATTTCTCATTCCTATGTCCAATTTAGGTATTACAGTTTAGGTATTTCTTTCTTTTTTACATTTCTTTTTGCTCTATTTATTATTATCTTTGATATTTCATTCACGTTTGACTGTACTTACTGGCACTCGCCAGCTTATACGTTGAGGATATTTTTATTCTTAGAAATGAGTATTCTCGCAATTATTGGATTCCTAACGGAAATTCCAGGACACAATACTCCGTTCCTATCATTATAAAAATGTTTCCTTTATTAGCCATCGAGAATCAATGCTGAATATGTTATCACAGATATATAAAATAACATATAAATTTCTAAAAGAAGCCATTTTTGTTCTGAACATGATCTTCGTATTTGTCCTCTTGAATTTATTTGCCTCGCGTCGCAAACTTTGTATAAAACTTTCACATAAAATATTAAAAGACTCGAACCATCGAAAGACAATACAAGGATATTTTTAGATTTAAGTATCTTATAATATGAACGATTGTCAAGGATTTATGTAATTTTCTCATAATACTTGATTGGTAAAAATGTTGAACACATGGCTAAGTTAATTTCTCTCTAAGGCGTAAACTTTAAAAGGAAAATGAAAACATTTTTTCAATTTGTATTGAATAAATACGTATTAAAATATAAAGAATTATTTTATGGAAATATTTTTTTCAATATGTTTTTTTCAATATAAATATATTGAATTAAATACTTTGAAAAAGTATATATATTGAAAAGAAATGCATTCATTTAGGATGGCACATATTTAAGGGTACACAATAGGTTTGGTAGGATGCAGGATCTACCTTATTTTAAAGGTGGATTCAGATTGTGAGCTTAAAACAGAGCGGGAAGCAGGATTCTCAGTTAGGACCAGGAGCAAAATTTTGGTTTTTTTTTGAGGCATGGGGATTTAGGTATTATGAGTCTTTGCAATGGGATACCCAATTACATTTCTTTTTGCAAATTCATAAACTGATTTTCGTTTTATCTGGATGCCCTACAAGTAAGGAATGTCAAGTCATAAAGCATCACAGGACAGGATCTGAATTTTGATAAACGAATAGCAGGATGACAGATTTGAGAACCCCTAATGTGAAATTCACTGATATAAACATATAGGTGCCAACTCTCTCTCTTTATAGATATATAGCCTACTTAGATGAGAGTATGTGGACCGCGTGGCACTAATGAAATAGTAGAAGATAATATAGGTAAGTTGTAGTGCTTGGGAACGAGGTTATTCCGGGCGAAAGCCCTTGGAATCAAATTCGGAAAAATTAATTTCCGACCTCGCTAGGATTCGAACCCACGACCTTCGGAATTGTACTACCGATGCTCTACCAGCTGAGCTAGAGGTCAGACTGAGAGCAGGCCGGGGTGAAATAGATGTTAGGTGGCGGTAATTATGATGCAAAGATGAGAGTATGTGGACCGCGTGGCACTAATGAAATAGTAGAAGATAATATAGGTAAGTTGTAGTGCTTGGGAACGAGGTTATTCCGGGCGAAAGCCCTTGGAATCAAATTCGGAAAAATTAATTTCCGACCTCGCTAGGATTCGAACCCACGACCTTCGGAATTGTACTACCGATGCTCTACCAGCTGAGCTAGAGGTCAGACTGAGAGCAGGCCGGGGTGAAATAGATGTTAGGTGGCGGTAATTATGATGCAAAGATGAGAGTATGTGGACCGCGTGGCACTAATGAAATAGTAGAAGATAATATAGGTAAGTTGTAGTGCTTGGGAACGAGGTTATTCCGGGCGAAAGCCCTTGGAATCAAATTCGGAAAAATTAATTTCCGACCTCGCTAGGATTCGAACCCACGACCTTCGGAATTGTACTACCGATGCTCTACCAGCTGAGCTAGAGGTCAGACTGAGAGCAGGCCGGGGTGAAATAGATGTTAGGTGGCGGTAATTATGATGCAAAGATGAGAGTATGTGGACCGCGTGGCACTAATGAAATAGTAGAAGATAATATAGGTAAGTTGTAGTGCTTGGGAACGAGGTTATTCCGGGCGAAAGCCCTTGGAATCAAATTCGGAAAAATTAATTTCCGACCTCGCTAGGATTCGAACCCACGACCTTCGGAATTGTACTACCGATGCTCTACCAGCTGAGCTAGAGGTCAGACTGAGAGCAGGCCGGGGTGAAATAGATGTTAGGTGGCGGTAATTATGATGCAAAGATGAGAGTATGTGGACCGCGTGGCACTAATGAAATAGTAGAAGATAATATAGGTAAGTTGTAGTGCTTGGGAACGAGGTTATTCCGGGCGAAAGCCCTTGGAATCAAATTCGGAAAAATTAATTTCCGACCTCGCTAGGATTCGAACCCAGCTCAGCTGGTAGAGCATCGGTAGTACAATTCCGAAGGTCGTGGGTTCGAATCCTAGCGAGGTCGGAAATTAATTTTTCCGAATTTGATTCCAAGGGCTTTCGCCCGGAATAACCTCGTTCCCAAGCACTACAACTTACCTATATTATCTTCTACTATTTCATTAGTGCCACGCGGTCCACATACTCTCATCTTTGCATCATAATTACCGCCACCTAACATCTATTTCACCCCGGCCTGCTCTCAGTCTGACCTCTAGCTCAGCTGGTAGAGCATCGGTAGTACAATTCCGAAGGTCGTGGGTTCGAATCCTAGCGAGGTCGGAAATTAATTTTTCCGAATTTGATTCCAAGGGCTTTCGCCCGGAATAACCTCGTTCCCAAGCACTACAACTTACCTATATTATCTTCTACTATTTCATTAGTGCCACGCGGTCCACATACTCTCATCTTTGCATCATAATTACCGCCACCTAACATCTATTTCACCCCGGCCTGCTCTCAGTCTGACCTCTAGCTCAGCTGGTAGAGCATCGGTAGTACAATTCCGAAGGTCGTGGGTTCGAATCCTAGCGAGGTCGGAAATTAATTTTTCCGAATTTGATTCCAAGGGCTTTCGCCCGGAATAACCTCGTTCCCAAGCACTACAACTTACCTATATTATCTTCTACTATTTCATTAGTGCCACGCGGTCCACATACTCTCATCTTTGCATCATAATTACCGCCACCTAACATCTATTTCACCCCGGCCTGCTCTCAGTCTGACCTCTAGCTCAGCTGGTAGAGCATCGGTAGTACAATTCCGAAGGTCGTGGGTTCGAATCCTAGCGAGGTCGGAAATTAATTTTTCCGAATTTGATTCCAAGGGCTTTCGCCCGGAATAACCTCGTTCCCAAGCACTACAACTTACCTATATTATCTTCTAGCCTACTTAGTATGAGTATGCTGATTAAAAAACCCTACAGACTGCACTAATGAATATTATGTGTAGTATAGTCTGTAATTACTTCTTTTAGTCCCCATATGATCATATAGTGAGTTGAATTAATACCCTTCAAACTACATCTAACTGTAACCTGCATTATGGATTTTAACCAATGAAATCAAATAATGCTAAGAAGAGGTAATGCCTATTATCTTTGTTCAAGAAATATTGATTTTTTTGGCCTGTATATTTAATACTTGATCCCTTTTAAATAAATCCATGAGTATAGCTTTCTTGTTGTTGTTTGACATCTGTGACAACATTGTCATATTGTTTGACATATCGTTGTCTATGTCTTTACACTAGTATTTGCTGAGTATACAGTATGACAAAATTAGATCAGAGCATTCAGATTTAAATGTGTGATCAAATTTACACAAAATATACTGTACCTAAATTCAAGTTTCCCAAACCATTTGTATAGTTTCTGTGTATTGATGTTTGTTGTCATTGCGTCAATGTTTGATTGTTTATCTTTGTCCATTTCTTAGCCTTTTAACTGAGTTATCTACTAGCTCACATATAATGGTGTTAAGATATAATAAATTATCATTCAAAATTAAGCCTTAAGCTTTAGATCGATTGACTTTCCATGGAAGTATTTTTATTGTCCTGCATAAAAGCCTGTTAATAAATCCAGATGCAGAGTTTTATCATTATACTTTATTGTCTTTTGTGTTTGTTCTTGTAAGCTAGTTTTTATGCAAATTTTACATTTCTGTACAAATATTGCACAAAATCATGATATAAAATATCAAGTTTAATAATGATGACAAAAATAAAGATAATTCACTTCATTTAGTTAATGTTACAAGTTTTCATAAATCTTTCTCCATATAAAAGAAAAGCATTAGAAAGATACAAGTTATATATTAACATTAAATAATTAATGCTAAAAGATTTTTCTTATGTATTTTTATTAATGTTCAGTTGTGATGTGATGTATGTAAAATATAGCAAAATCCTAAAAAAAAAAAAAGATCATGAAGGTCTTGGTCACATTATCAATATTACAAATTCTTATTGTGCTTCATAATTTTCACTTTTTTTGCATCCCCTAAAACTTTTTAGACAAGGGGCTGTAGTGACTTTGTTAGTTATGTTTGTGGTGCAATTAGAATGCAAGCAAAAAACATACTAAAGAACTTCAAAAAAGTTAAGTAAAATCTGATTTTCCATGATTTACATGTGTATTCTGTTATTGTGCACGTTTTCTCATGATGACTTGAGGAGAACTTTATGGACATGTATAACATATATATTTTAGAGTTCAAAAATTTTATGATTTATGAAATGTATAAATGAAATCACAGTGTGTGGTGTTGCCTATTACTTATCACATACAGGTTTCCAAAAAGCAATAGATAACAAAAGGTTTAGATGTAGCTGGATACATCATATATACATCTATGTGAGATATAATTTGAACAATAGCGAAGGAAGCTAGTTTTAAACTGGTGACAAACATAGAGGTATGAAATATTGAGAAACATTCATAAATTTATAAGTTGATTCATTAAATAATGCACTAAGCTATTATACCCAAATACTGCTCTAAGAGGCTAGTAAGAGTGACATATTCCAATCATTCTATGATAATTATAATCATTATAGACCAGGTATTAATTTTTTATTGTTCTAGCACCAAGGTTAATGTATTATTTAGGAAGAAATTAAGGGTCTGCGATGCTGAGACCTCATCCACATGTTAAATGGATATTTTTGGGAAAAAAAAAGAATTTTTATTCTATTGAAAACAAATTCTCTTCCACATGTAGCATAATTTTCTTCTCCTTTTTGCTTGTGAGCATTTTTCTGTTTACCAAAAGTCACATATTCAAGTGATTTTTGAGCAGATATAAGTGTAGACAGAAGGTCAATCCATAAAGAATAATTCTGTTTCAAAGTGGTTATTGTAGACAGGGCCTAAGTCAGCCAAATTTATCAATTTTTATAACCACTGACAGACGTTTTATCTTTTGTTTATTAAAAGAAAATGTTTTCTTTAAACATACTATGTTAGAGACTGGTCATAAAGTAAAGGTTGGGTCCGACAATTTTGAACTTCTTAAAATAGATGAGCCATTTTTCATTTCCTGCATGGAAACTTGAGAGCATTACTTTTTTGACCTCATTTTATACTGGGCCAGCAAAAAGAGAGCTCCTTCTAATCCAGTTTTATACCCCCTCTCCCCTTTCTTTATCACCAGTCCCTTACCTTTCATGTGTCATAGAAAATTAATATTATAAATTTACTATTAAAAAATTATGGATTTAGTGTCATTGATATCATACTGAATATTAATTTTATTTATATCATCTGTTTGTACTATCATTTTAAAGTCATATTAATTACTTGAAATTTTGGTCCATCAATTTGTCTCCCACTCACATTCTCCACATGCTGATATTTTGATACAAAAAAAAATGTTAGTATTGTAAAATAGACCTCTTGCTTGTGTGTATTTTCCCGTTTCAGCCCACATGTCACTCCATCTTTTATTGTGTTTCTTCTTTTACTGAACCAGGTGTTTATCTCATCTCTCAAAGATGTTCAAAAATTAAAATATGTTTCCAAAACAAACACTTTTTTAACAAGCCAAGATTAATTAATCTGTTGTTTTTTTATTGTTGTTAGTGACAAGACTTCAAAAAGTTTGTTAAATTAGTTAAGCACCTAAAATGTAATGAACTCAAAGTTTGTTTCTGAAATATTCAGATTCTTTATATTTTTTATCACTCCTAGACCTGATTTCAGTTTTACTTTTTAGAAGTAATAAATTTATTTTGCTTTGGTAACATTTCAAAACTAAAACATTTTTAAAAAGATGTTTTTCTTTTAATGCTAGGTGGAATAAAATCACAATCTACTCACACGTAGCTTGAAGTTATGAATCAGCTGTTTTTTGGTTGAATTGAAATCGAAAAAGCGATACAAATTTGTTTTGGCACTATTGTATGATATATGTCAAACATGGACATGTTTCAGTTTACATTTCTTGCTATGTCATTTGATTTGACCTTACATGGAGTGAATGCATCACTGGATTTCATTTTGTCACTGCTAGGGATTCAAATCATTGATTACTTGAACTTAAAATGATATTGTTCACAACAGTCCAATGTCTGGGTTCAAGGATGTTGTCAGACTGTAATCATTCTGGTGGTGCATGTTAAATAACATGAAATTGACTAACTCATCCATGACATTTTAATAGCTTGATGTCATATCTTTGAGTAGAAACTGATCACTTTACAGTATTTGAGTCTCAAAGTGTCATATACCTTGTCATATTGATCTGATTTTTCATGTTTAAATCAATTTTTACCTGTAACAACTATTGGAAATTGCTGTTTAGTCATTATTTATTGGCAAGTAGTGTAGTATTATGCATTCATAAACCAGACCTTTGTCTCTTTCTTCATTAATTATACCTTTTTATCAATACAACATGCAGTAACAAATATTAGCTTGACTTGGATAGATGTCTAGTAATTGCTCTGACTTTGAAAATTACAACCTATATTTGTCTTGTCTTTTCAATTACGAATTTTGTTAACTGTGTGAATTCAGAAAAAGGCCCTAAACTTCTATCTCTTCATTCCTTTCTGAGTCTCCACTCTCCATTCATATAAATAATTATGTTGTTTTTTGTAGTCATTTTTCCATATTATTTTTTCACAGAAAAATCACCAACAAAATGGCCAAGTTTTTTATTCAAGTTCTTCTTTGTGACTTCACATAGCTGTGAGTTTAATACCCTAAGAATACTGTAAACCCTGACAACTCAAGCAAAAGAGCTGAAAACCAATACTTATGGTTGTTATAATGAAGGATGAATCAAAGACAATCAGTAATCACAACAGTGACCAGCCGAAAGATTTCCAGGTGGAAGTAAGCTTGAAGCTAAAAGAGGGATTGTTGAAGGTAAGGTTGCCTGCAGTGTTTTCTGTAGGTTTTATCTAGGAAAATTGCACAGATGGTTTTGTCATGTTGGTGAGAGCATCCAGATTGTCCCCATATTGAATGTTTGCAGTCTCTCATTATGTATATTGCTCTTTAAAACCATTTCAGTTGTGGTTAGTTTGCCTCAAATTTACATGTAATCCCACTCTTCATGACCGCGTGCCTGGTAACTGAGTCAAGAGGGAAAGTATAGAGCAACTGTCAGTATTCTGAGAGACTTAAGTACATCATATGAAAGCCTTTTTCTATCGTGGGTGTCTGGTTTTTCTGTTAAATAAAATAAACATTTTTACATCCTAACTTGGCTCATACAATAATGAAAAACCAATAATGTGTGGGTTGCCATCTACTGTTATGGTTCAGCTTTTCTATTAATCATATCCTTATTGTAATAACGCCAAATCCTGCAATCTGATTGGTTCAAAGGAGTGTGATTACCATCATCAATCAGTTTATTGCAATCATTAATTATACTATGCCTGCATCTTAGCAAAAGGCTATATTCTCCTTCAGAATGTCCATTCATAGGCATAATTATGTTGTAATAATAATAATTCCTCATGCATGTATGGTTACATACAGTACTGTCCATTTTACTGATTCTTGTGGTGCAACTTTTTCTTACAGAGAGTATATATTTTTGACAATGATGATAAAGTATGGTATGCCAAACTTCGGGTCGCAAATGAGATAGGCAAGGTATTGTATGTCTGAATGTCTGACAGGGTCAAAACTTACAATGATCATAGTCTCTAAGTCTAGAAAAATATTGATAACCTTTACGCCATAGGTTTTGTTCTGGAACATGATAAGATTAATGCAGAAAAAATTCATGAGTAGAGGTTGGGGAGGGTGAGGGTGTGGGGGGGCATGAGTCTAGTTATATGAGAAGATGGGTTCAAATACAAGAGAAAGTATCCTCCCCCTAGAGGAAGGGGTCAGGGAGGATTGGACAGTCACAAAAAATCAAAATAGTACAATCATGTAGTAGTTCCACTAAAATTTAGGCATGATAATAAGGCCCACAAAATGATGGTACTTGTTGCACAACATTGTTGCATTGTAAGATACAGAACAAAATGTTGATTGTATTACTACTCTACATGCAACAAATCTTCATTCGTTGGAAAGAGTAAAGAGAGTTTCTTGAGAATTTGTTGTGCAAGGAGTAATAAAACGAGCAGATTTGCTCTGCAAATTTGCATAAGTTTGTTATTGCTCAACACATATTAAATACTGCACCTTAACTGTTTATAATTTTTTGAAGCTTTTGGCAATTGGGGTTATCCTACACTCTGTACTACGAGTTGTTTTATTCTTGCCAATATTAGCTCCAATATCACCAACCCGATTTTCTTAAATTTAATGCTTAAATATTATGTTACACATAGGGAGTGAAAGATGTGCTTAATTATGGTTTCTATGAGCCACCTTGTAATGGTCGGTCAGGCAAGTTCTTGGATGAAGAAAGAACATTTCGAGATTATCCACAGAGAAAGTCACCAGCAGAACTTGAGGTACTACATTGTGTTGTTTACATTATTTTATCAGGGCATCAGTGTTCTGACCAGGAAATCCATTCAGGGGGTCGAAGGGCTCACCAACCCATAGGGCCATTTAGAAAACTGGATGGGGCATTTCCCAAAACCTTAAAACAAAGTTAAGGATAATAATGTTTTTTGCCAGTAACTCTGTTGCAAATCAACAACAATGTAAGACAGTTTTATTAGTAATGACAACTTAATAAACTTTCGCTGGGCAGCCATACTTGAGACTCCAATAAACAAGGTCAGTTGACACAGACTAGTCCCAGACATCTTGGCGAGTTGATACAAGATGGCGGCTATGTTCGATTCGTGTCGTTTCTTGTGGACTTTCACCTTGTTTATTGACACTATAATGCGACTTTTATTATTTCAAAAGTACTCTAAATCTTTTAAAATTATCAGGAAGCATCCTTTGGAAAATTCATGCACCCTTGGGGGCACATAGAGTTGAAATTTGTGCACCATTTCTGTTTTTATGTGGTTTTCGGCACTATTTGTCAGCTCAATTTTCAAAACATTACTCAAAATAGATCATCAAATTTAAATCAACTTTTAAATTTTTCACTTCTAGCCAAATTTTATTACTTTTTCTGTCATGCTTTCACCTTGAATTTGAGGTTCTAAAACATGTTAGTTTACATACTGTACTCGATTATATTATCAAATTATTTAACCAGCAAGGCCTCTCTGCATTTTTGCAAGACCCTGAAGACTGTTTTTTTCTAAGAATGCTTACAATTGGCAAGAATTTGACAAATCTTGTCCAGTCATAGTTATTGATCAATAAATCAAATAATAAATCAGGATGTTTTTTGGCAGGAGTAATAATGAATGTACACTTATTTCAATAAAGTTAGTCACCTGAAAAGATACAAAGCTGAGACCTGCAAGGATTATGGGTAGATATATTTTACATGTTTCAACGGCTTTAATAACTGTTGACAGATTTTAGATCTTTTACCAGTTACAGTCTCACCTCTCCTGAGCATCCTCAAGCAGCAAATTGTATCAAAAGCTTTACTTGTTTGATATTAAAAGTTACCCATGATCCTCAGTAATCTCAGCTTTCTAGGTTTTTTGGTGACTAACTTTATTGAAATAAGTGTATATGCATTTCCAATAAATCAAACCCTCTAAAATATGCTAATTAATTTCCACTGTATTTCCTTAAAACATTTACTCACTTTTTTGCACTGTTTTGGGTTTTCCCCAGTATTCTATCAGTTTGTCTGTTAACATACATTTAGCATTTTTGAAACTTATATTTTTATTACAGTTCAAATACAAGAGAAGAGTGTACAAGTCCTTGCAGTATGATGGCAAAACTTTGCAAAAAATACACACCAAGGTACTTTTAATCAGCTGGATGTTCATAAATGAGCTTGAGAAATCATTTCTTAAACTTGTGCTTCATGTTGTGTTTGGGAAAAAAAGGACTTTATAGAGTGGATTCTGCAGAGTGGCTCTTCTTCCACTCTATTCCAATTGGAATTTAGAAAATGATTTTTATGGACTGAGAGAGAACTCATACGTGTACATCATGTTGTATCAGCCACTATTCAACATATTGATAATTTCTAATCTTTATGTGTCAATTTCCTAGTCCAATCTAAAGAAGCTTTATGACTGTGTCTCTTCCAACTTGGTCAGTCAAGTAACAAAGTGGGCTGAAAAGGGACTGGACCCTAACTTCCAGGATGACAAGACTGGAGGTATGTAGTTTATCACTTTTAATGTAGTTATGTTTAAACATAATGATCCAAATGTGTCTTGTAGATTTGTATTTTTGGAAAGAGAATGACTTGTAATGTCAGCAAGTACAGCTTGTTGTACAAACATTTTCCCATTTTGACAGACCATGATTCATTCCTTTAAATATTGTTTCTTTGTTATGTGTAACATTTAAAAAAGATCCATATAATTTATTGTGGTTTTAGTTCCTTTCCTTGTTAGTTCACAGGTCATTCCATTCCAATATTTCTTTATTACAGTTAACATTTCAAGATAAATATTAATAAATGTTTTGATTAATCAAAACATCTTAGTTCTAAGCAGTTACAAAACCAAATTGAGTCTATTCCAAATGTGATTTAGTGAATAAGACAACCAATGAGGGTTAAAATATGTTGCAAACTTTCTTACGTGCATGTTTTTGTTTGATTTTAGAAACTCCTTTGACAATAGCAGTGAATGGCGAAGAGAGAAAAGATCTTATTCTTGCACTTGTCAGTGGAGGTGCCCATCTTGACTATAGATCTGGTGATGGTCTCACTCCCCTGCATAAAGCTGCTTTTGCTGGAAGACCTAGATCAATTAAGGTAATATGCAGGCAGTCTCTATTGTAATGATATTAAAATACACTTACCAATAAAAATATTTTCTTTCTTTTTCAGATTTTGCTTGACTTAGGTTGTCCTCCCAACATGAAAGACCCAAAGGTAAGGCTACGTTTTGTAGTAAAATTTCATGTTTTGGAACCAATAAAAATGTCTGGAGACATGGCAACAGTCAGGTTTGTTTGAAACCTGAAAATTTTCTACTTATAAAAGCCTATACAGAACAGACTTACTATACACTTGCACTTTAGATTGAGACCATGTGCATACATGTATGTAGCAAAATATATGTATAGTGTATGTATTGTACAATCATGATGTATAAAATGTTAAATACCATGTATTTTATGGATTCAAAGGGTCTAACACCATTATACTATACTGTGCTATATGGAGGAGACTCATACTGCTGTCAGCTTCTATTAGATGAACGTGCTGAGATAGGAGTAACAGACCACCAAGGAATGCAAGAAATACACCATGTATGTTGTATATAAAGGTTAAAACGCCAGGGCGACGGCTTACATTGAAATTCAAGACTGAGGGCTACAGGCCTGAGGTCTTGAATTTCGATACAAACCCGAACATGTGTGTTTTAACTAGTTTAAAAACAAACCAAGCCCTATTTCTAATGTTTGATGTAGGTTTGACTTTCCATGGAAAACTTGTCCTGGGTTTTGAATTCAGCCATGCTATACCCTAGCCTCCTTCACAGCTGTTCTTAGGACTAATGCTGCCCAGGGTTCTTGCCTGCAGGGCTAAATTAAAAAGGTTTCCCATCAAAATTCAAACCAGACATCAAACTAACATTAGAAATAGCAGGGCCGTAACCACCGGTATGGTGGTTATGGGAAAAAAATATAAGAAAAATATTTTTAAAATGCAAGAAAAACCGAAAACCTTGAAAACCAGACCAATCAGAAATTTGTGGCTACGGCCCTGAATAGAGTATGGTTGGTTTTTAGAAATGTCTTTTGGTCGAAACCCAGATCTTTAACTTAAACTGTTGATGGAATTATTCACTTCTATTGAGCTCAAATGTTATGATGCGCAGATTTGAATGATGTTTGTTTGAATTATTAACCATATGTAATTTCTTGTGAATCAGGCTTGCAAAAAGGGTCTTGTCCAGCACTTGGAGCACTTGATATTCTATGGAGCAGATATTAATGCTACCACTGCTTCAGGGAATACACCACTACATATCACTGCTCTCAGTAATCAGGTTTGTGTAGGACCCTTGACCTTGGGAATATTTCCCCCCTCATTTTAAATCTCTTGGGAAATAGGATCCTCTTCTCTAAAGCTTTATCAGCAAATGAAAAAGTGATGGGCAGGTGCGAATCTAGGGGAGAAGTACATCTAGTTTTTTTGTTGGTTTGAAAACGTCCTTATCATAAGAGATACACCACCCTCCTAAAACAAAATCCCTGATCCTGGTCTCTAATTGAGATGGTATGGGAGCATGGTTTGCACACTCTGGCTTGAGAAGGATGAGGCTTAGTATGGGTAGATGTCACAGCCAAAGTTAGCAGTACCACCAAGCAGTGACAAAAGGGTTGGCTAGTTCGGCATCCCTTTGTCTCACGAAAAGCTTGGTATTAGCATTGGTATTAAGTGGTTATGCATTAAACTTTTTTTTCTTTGTTTGATATCTCTAGGAGGAATGCGCCAGAGTGCTTTTGTTCCGAGGAGCAAAACGAGACATATTGAATTATGCTAACCAATCTGCATATGAGGTATGTGATAGATGACTGTATAGGATTGTCACAATACAACATGTATCACCATCTGATCACAACAAGCACTATTATTTTACAGTAATGATCAATTCAATAACTTTTTTCTGTACCTTATAAAAATATTCGCTTTTGATGCATCTTTCCTTGAAAAAATATAATTTCTTTTTTTCAGGTAGCAGCTGTTGCCGGTAATAGAGAGCTTGCAGAGTTCATAAGAACATTTACTGATGGACAAATAGGTTAGTTACTGTACATTATTATAATTATACCATGCCTTGTAAGTAATCTCCAACTCTACTCCCTTCCTGAAGTTCCTGAAGTCCCAGCGTGTGTTCTTAGCTGCCACTTGAGCGCTAATTGTAGTTTTTTTCTTATAGTTAAAATCTCAGAAAAACCATCTTATAGTACTCGTCGTCGAAAAATTGTCCAAAAACCAAAAGCTAGTTCGCTGTTTCCTCGGACTGAATCAAATGCATCCACCAAAAGTGACAGTTCGCTTCCTTCTTCACCAAGATCATCGTCTGGAAGTCATCGATCCAGTAACGCTGACACCATATCTTTAGAGGAAAACGGGCTTGTCAATGACCGTGTCCAAAGGAGTATGTCAGTATGTTCGACAACGTCCGATTCCTCGTACTGTTCTGACTCGGAAATCTTGGAGCAGACCGCCAATGAGAGCAGGTCACGTGCTAAGACAAACAGGAGATCACGTGATGTGGAGCATAGGATGGTGCGACCAGTGAAGATAGTTTCCGGTGCTGCAACGATCAGGAAAAGACTATATGCTAATTTACCTGGTAGTCGTTACATTGCTGTGAGAGATTACATTCCCAGTATGGGTGGAGAATTAGAGGTGGTTAAAGGAGACATCGTGGAAGGTAAGTTAGTCATGCCTCAAGTCTCATCTAAGACTTCTAATCTCTGACATATTCTAGCCTCCCTCATGTGGGCCAAAAGATCCAAAAACAGTACTTAAATAAAGTTTTTTTGTAAAATTACTAGAATGAATATTTTAAGCGGCAGAGTTATTCAGCAGCTAAAAAAAACAACATATTTTCCAACCACCACTCCCCATGCGGGGCTCTTCTGTGAGGTTCCCTCCACACGCACTACCACTACATTCTATATTTACAACATACAACACTCAGTTCACATGTTGCTTTTTACGGAGGGAGGAAACCGGAGATCCCGGAGAAAACCCTCGTGACAAGGGAGAGAACAACACATCAAACAAACTCAACTCACATATGATCCAGTCTGAGCCAGGGCTCGAACACGGACCACAGTAGTTTTGTATTTTCGTTACACCATTAGCCTCACTTCTGTGGTTAAGCAAAAGCTTAAACAATAACATTATTTAACTCCAGGCTAATCTCAGCTTAACATTTGCTATTGTATACCACGACGACAAAACAATATTACCAACCAGATAACTGATAACATTTTTATATTCCGTGAAATGTTCTCAGCTGATCGGAAATAGTGGTGTAGAATGACGTCATTGCGAAACTGAGGTGTCATGAAGCATACTAGAAAAAAATCAAACGATGCCCATCATTGTGATGAAAATATGAAACTCATTTATTTTTTTCTGTCGCTGTTATAAAGCAACTTTCTTCTTTTATTTGATGCATAGTCCATAATTTCAGTAAGAGGAAAAGTGAGAGCTTAGTCTTGCAAATTTTCTCTATTCTGATTGGCTAACATTTTTCTAAGATCAGCTTTGTTAGTCTCTTTTGCCATATACATTCTTTCTTGTGGAAAAGGGTAACAAGGAAGGAGAGGAATCTGGTACTAAACGCAAATCTCAAATTGATTGTCAGTTATCGGACTATTAGATCAGAAAACTACACTCTAACCCGTCTATAAATTTTATAAAAACAAAGTGTATATATCTTGAGGTAATCAGTATATTCAGTAATTTGTATTCCTTACTTCAGTGTGGTGTAAACACCATGTAATCAAGCCTGTAAATGTTTTGATACACTGAAAAATTGATTTTAATACCCTAATTTATTTTTAGTATTCTGTTGATAATTTCCGATAAGACTCTCATGTTGTTTTCGCTTTTAGTGTGCCCCGAGGCATGGAATTGACGAGACAATTCGGCAAAATATACGATGCACTTTTGGAATAATCGAGCTTAACTTCTGTACCATGCCTGTGTTGATCGTACTCAAAAAAGCAACATATCGTCATTTTTGTCCCGCGTGGAAATTCATGAACCTTCGAAGGAAAGTTTTTTTAATCAATGAACCTAGAATGGAAACAGGAAACGCATAATATATTTTTTAGTATATTTTGTCGTATAATCGCGTATTTTGTCGTGAATTCTAGTTTTTTCTTGTTGGTAGATGTGTAGATTAAAGTATGCTGAAAAAATGCCATACTAGATATGATTTTAGGGATGTACGATGAGTCCAAGTTCTGCATTGTCTTATTAGAATAAAAATATTACCAACTAGAATAAGTTTTTCTCCCTATATGTATATCCACTTTGGGAATGCTTACATTCTGTGGCAAATGTTGGATTTCTGTTTGATTACATTGCTGTGCGTTCATGATTCGGAATCAAAAAGGAATAATCTATACTGTTAATTTATTTTGTTACTTACACTATTTAAAAATCCTCCATGACACCACTTTGAGCCTACATACATTGTGCCCTGTTGTATTGCCTAATTTACCCCAATCGAGTAAAAATGCATTTATGTTATTGTTTTGAATGAGCTTTCTCAAGTTGAAATGCTAATGTCTTTTCCAAATGTTAAGGATTATCGTTCATTGCTGATATTCATTTCTATAGATCTTTTATTATTCGGTGTTGAGTATGGCTAATTTGGCACCAGTTTCTATTGACGTGCCCTTTTGATGAGCCACGATCAGTTTTTTGTTTCCCGCGTTATTAGTGACAACGTATTTCTTTCGGCTGACAAATCGTTCCTTTTAGCGAGAAAAAAGACTTTTGTGAATAAGGTTTCTTAGCAAACTTTATTAATGGCTTGTTCTGTCCTGTTCGAGCGACTAGTTCAAGTCTACAGGTGCGCTGTTTTATATTGTAAACAACACTATTGGATTTTGGCAGACAATAACACTATACTAATAGTAACGCCTCAAAGGACTGTGTATTAAAATTCAGCTTCCAGAAGGCCTGTCTTTCTTGGCTGCGCGATCAACTAGAAAATATAATTCTGACCATGGACCCTCACTTAGTTTAGTTTGGTCTTATCGGAATAACTCACGCAAAAAGAATTTAAACGTTTTGATTTTGCCGTGGATTTTTAACGGTTTCCACCGGCAGAATCGACTAAGCGGTATTGTAACGAAGAAAAGGCTGGTTGGTTTGGCTAGAATGTTTCATGGGAGTTCCGATGGCAAGCTTACAAACAACGAAACAAAAGTTCGAAAACGTTCGGCAAGTTTTAGAGAGAAGCGAAAATGGCGACTCAATCGGTCCAAAAGCGTCCAAGAAGGCGCCATTCAAGAGGGATTCTCGTGGGATAGGAAGAATATGTATGCTATAAACGATAATTCTCTAAATGATGATGGTAAGTGATGTGTAAATGAAGTTTAAATATTGTTTAGCGTCTTTTGACAAGAAGCCATCAAATGACTTGAATCCGATTCAAGCTTTATAGTAGATCAAGTCTGCGGTTGGAATGATCAGTAATCCGAACAATCGTCGCTACGAAATGATTAACGTGGACCAAATTGAGCAAAAAATAGTTATTCAAATGTCTTATACAGTTCGAATCACAGTACCGATTGTTTTCAGAGTTCAAACTTGTTTCTATAGATTCAATGAAGTATTATTTGCATTTAGTTAATGTCTTTCTGTCTTTGATATTAATCGGGTTTTTTTAGTGTTAGTTGGACAAATATTAGTCCGTTTAGACTCAAATCCATTTATCCTGTCCTAATCTCGATAACATCTTTATTCCTTGCCGGCCGGTTCCAAATCCAGAGCATATTCCTCAAACATCAACTTATTCTACATTATAAAACTTGGACGAAAACTTTCGTTGTTTGTGCCCAACAAATCACAATGCTTTAGAAGTATTAAAATATATATCAAAGCATTAATCGTTTTACTGTAACTGCAAATGCATATTAAGAACCTAACAGCAAAAGATAAGGACTACCTATTTAATTTCTGAGAGAGAGAGACGTATTTTGACAGCTGCATACGTTTTATTTTATACCAAAACATATTTTCGCTGGTCAATCTATAGTTGATTAATTTGGTAAAAAAAACTTATTTTCCCCATTCTGCTTCAACATGATACTAAATATTATTATGAGGGAACATATCAAGAGTTCTTTTGGAAATGATGATTGCTGCATCTTAAATCACGTCTTTTTAATCATTTCACCAACTGTTTTGATTAACGGTATGAATATCGTGTGCATAATCCAATGTTTTGTTTTATGCTCAGAGCGATAAAACCATCAAACTTGACCCTGTGATGGTCATTTTATACTCATTATATTGAGTAGTGTGCTCGTCCATCGTCAATTGATCTTTCAATTTGTCAAGTCACGCAATAGCAAAGTAGCCAAAAACCCGTTTAATTTTTGACTGTTCCAAAAAATCACAAAAAAAATATATTACTGTTTTTTTTCTTCTTTCACTTGAAAATTGGTCTTTTACCATTAAAAGTATTTGTTAGCACTTCGGATATTTGGGATATATGTTTAAATGTTATTTAATGATGAAAAATAACAGAAATAAGCACGCTAGTCGTTGTATCGTAGCTTATCATTGTATAGTTTGTTTATCCAGAAGCTTTTCCAATAGTTTTATAATGTCTTTAGTAATATACACTATACATCAATGATATATTTTCTCCTATATTTTTGTTTTTATATGCAATATTCATTGATTGTCTTTCTTGTTTTGACTATTTTTTCTCAGTTTTGGCACTTGCAATCAATTTTTGTATGTATTATATGTATAATGTATAACGTATATAGTATATATATTATAAAAAGTGAAGTTTTATTGTAGAATCTTAACCAACAAACAATGTCCGCGCAAGCAATACTTTTCTTTTCAGTACTAAATTTCTGTATTATATAATTCATTTTTCAGTGTTGTACGTTGGCGAGAAGGGATTCTGGGAAGGGCGCATTGATAATCGAACAGGATGGTTCCCAAGCTCATGTGTAGAAGAGCTGAAGAAGGGAGGTTAGTAAGAATCGACATAGCAACAACTGCTCAGTTAATAAATGAGAATTTGTACATAACGGGATATATTAATGACTATAATATATTTAGGAGGCAAACTTGATGTGACTGTTATGTGACTGCATAATTTTCAGTAATATAATGGATGTGTTAACAAATAGACGCACGGTGTAACATTGCATGCAATATTGTAGGCCATATTGATGAAGTTGGATCGTTTTCTACTTCAGCACCATCGCGTGCAACACGTTGCATAGCGTGACATGGCTCGCATCATTGATTGCCGGCAACTTTGCGCGCATTCATGTATCGTGTGTTCGTAGTTTTAGGAAGAATGGGAAAATGTCATGATTACAGATTGCTTAGTACATATGCACGTAAGAGTGTGTCGAGAATGGAAATTGGGAAAGGAAAAGGAAAAGCACACTACTAGGAGATGTTTAGTACAAGTGTTGCTATCAAGGCTCCTTTAAGAGGGCGTCTCTGTAACAGCGTGCCACTCGATCTGGGCTCGAAAAATAGATTTCTTTTATATTCCTATCATCGAAAGTACTATCTATCCTCACTACAAAATTGCAGTTAGAATTGTTCTAAATTCTCTTTTCCACCCGCTATGCGAATTTTTGTTCATCGACCCCAAATCAGTGAAAGACGCCGATTTTCGAGGTCGGCCGAGGGCTATTTTCAAAGTCTGTTTTCTCGGGTTTCTCTGCACATAAAAGCTAATTTTTCTATCCAGAACTTTAGTCTAGTGTAACTTCTGCATAAAAACAGTAATAGTTTTTTTTGGAATGCGCGAAGTCTGAAAAATAATCCTAACTGATCGAGACTACTGAAAGCGTGACATGGAAAGCTAAGATTATGAGACCTCGAATATTGCAAATTTCTCATTTGTGGCACCTAATCCAGCCCTAAAATATCATTCAACCTTGAGATAAGAAGCTATTTTATAGATGTGTGCAATAAAATTTGCGACACATTGCGTTTCTACGAAATAAGCTATGTTTCAAATTGTTCTATTTTCAGTTATTTCCTAGCGTGACACGACAGGCCGTTGGGTCTGTGACGGCTACTTCTTTGCTCATTATCCTCAATACCATTACCTAAAATATAATATGATGAATTAAAAACCTTAACTTTACAATATTTGTTCCATTATAAGAGATTTCAATGATCTACGGCTTCATTTGATAGTGTTTCTATGAGCTGTTTTGAAATTTCACCGCACAATAATTTTTTTTATTTGAATATCTCGAGCTCCGCGGGAGGTCAATCGTTATTTGTTTATTTAATTATATTAAATTTAGTAAAGAAATCCTCGCTTAGTAGAGTGCACGCACTAAAACCGTGAACATTAAATAGTACTAATTAGTACTATTTCTTACAGAATCCTTTGTTTTCTATTGTTTAATTATCACTATTTAGTGCTAAAAATTAGTATTTGTTTCACGGATTTAGTGTGAGCACTCTAATATCTCGAAACACCCTATAAAGATCCAAAACTGAGAACTGTTCTTGTTTGTAGAGCGGAATATTTCTAGTTTTTTTTAAGTTCTAGGAAATATATCATTGATATCTTTGTCACTAGTCATTTAACCTTCTCAACGTTTATTTCCTTTATGAATTATCCATCATTTTCTATAGTAAAAAGGTATTTCGTCCTTCCGATATTTTCGAACTCCATATACTATCATTTTTTCGAAAAAATACTTTGCAGTCTTGACTGTTCTTCGGCTGAGACGACGATTTTTGCAACAGGTGCAATCATACGTATGAATTCATTCATAACTACAGAACACGTGATTGTGAAAATTATGATCATACAGGGGCGGCGGTTCGGAAGTGGGGGTTGCGGGTAGTGGCTCCTCCAATAATTTTGAAGACATAGAGCTACTCTGTAGATATGCTTCAAATAAACCATTATTATTATTATTATTATCATTATTCAATCAATGAATCAATGTATTGCTTATTTCTCTTAGAGAAACATTCAGCTCTCACTCTACTCGAGTAAGTTCAACTACTTTGAAGCCAAGCTGTTATGGTTGCGTCTAAAGCATTCTTTCAAAATCTGTGATGGTTGATATTCCTGTGTCTTTGATAGATTATTCTTATTGATGTTTTTATTTTGTTGTTGTTTTGTTGTATTATTATTATTATCATTATCATTATCATTATCATTACCATTATCATTATCATTATCATTATCATTATAATCATCATTATTGTTATTATTATTATGATTTAATAAATCATTATTATATCGTCATCGTCATCGTCATCGTCATCATCTTCATTACAAAAGCAAATTCTTTGGTTATCTACATGAGTTCGGAACTAACATTATTTTCAAGGCGATTTTAAAACAGTCAATCAGTACAGGATGTTTTGACGTGCTCCTCAAGTCCTCCAATGGATAATGTTCAGCTTCCGCCGCCCCTGTCGTGTACTCACTGAACTAAGATTAAATGCTTACAATGATCTTATGAATTTTATAGCGCCTTTTCTATATGAATAAAATCAAAGGCGCTTTACATTGAGTTTTTAATGACAGATTGCTTTTTGTGCAATCTACAAGCATGAGAGATGGTTAATATGAAGTGTAGGCACTGAGAGTGGTCACTGCCAGGGTTTCTTTACGTCCTCAGTGGTTCTTTTACGTCCCTCCGATGTTGGTTAGTAATGATGATTGTGGAGGGACGAGACCGCCATTTAAAGTGGTCATCCGAGCCACTTGAAAGCCTAACCATTTGCAGATGTAATTACAAAGGCAGCACTTTCTTCTCAGTTATTTTAAGACCCTGAGTGTTGATCCGGCTGTGACTCGAGCCACGACCTCCCGCACGAAAGTCCCGATGCTCAACCAACTAGCTGAGCCAACCAGTTTGCGGTATAGCTAGCTAGCACCACTTGCATTCCTTAATGACTTCCCCAACCAAACGCAAGAGCTCTGCCTTAAGGTCTTTAGATCTAAACTGTACTTCAAAGTGATTAAGTATTTTTTTCAGCATTGCAACATTGAAGGCTGATATCTTGTTTCTTTGATATAGTAGTCGCATAGATCGTATGTGTCATAATGGGGTGTTGCAGGCCAATATGCCATCCTCATGATCAATTTCTTGTAACAGCAGGGGGGGGGGGCTAATTGAGTTTGGGGGGGGGGGGGTCTAATTGAGTTTCTTCCGTCAACACAACGGAAAACAATATAAAAAAGCATCGTTTTTTTCTGCTGAAGGGGGGGCTTCAGCCCCCCTTTGCCCCCTTCCCCCCGTCCTGGATCCGCCCTTGAACAGATTCATACGCTCTGACTCTGGTATTACATCCTGAATGTCTTCCTCTTCTACCAAAGATCGTACATTTTCCTGAGGACTGGTCACGGTAATATCTCGTACTGTGGATTTTTTTCGCGAAGTGGAAAGACGTGAAAAGAATCCTGCAATCTGGGTCTTCGATAGCCATTCTTCTCTTTCAAAGCGCCTTTCAACGGTCTCATTTCTCGCGCACCGCATTTCCGCGGCAACTTGTTCAGGGTCTGCTTTTCTACCAGTCCTCTCACCCAGGTCAAACTTTGCTGTCAAATACGACCGCACATTTTCTGTAAAACGAGCAGCTCGATCCGGTTCTTGGTTTTAGAGCCCAGCTCATGCTAAGTGTTGAAGGTGTCTCTTGAACAAGTGATATATAAGAAGCTTCGTCTGGTTCTCGGCGGAGCCCATCGTATATAGTTTCATTTCTTTCTGACTGAATTTCGCTCTTAGATATATAGAGGATATTACATGGGCGCGCGGAGATACGAAATTTATCTTCGAGTGTTGAAAAGATCTCTCACAAGTGAGCGCAGCGAACGAGTGAGAGATTTTCAACACGAGAAGATAAATTTCGTATCTCCAAGCGCCCATGTAATATTCTGTTTACTATATAATTATCAATGAAAGTATGTTTTGGCTTTTTCAGGCAATTCTTTTCGTGTATTTTTGAATAGCCATCGCAATGGTGTTATTTTCACACTTGAAAATAACATGTTATTTTCACGTGTGAAAATATCAATTTTTCGAAATAGAGAAAAATAGATATTTCATTGGTAATTATATAATAAATATTTGTATTTGTAATAATGGTTATTTGTAATATAGTTAAAAGATGTATATTTAAAAAAAATTATTATGCATTGCTATTTTGTTTTATTTTATTTATTTATTTATTTATTTTTTTTTGCAAGAGCCTTCAATTTAGACGTACTAGTCTAACTCACTAGTATTTAGTACAAAGACATAGATTCAGTATTCCAAGTACTACTAATATAAGTATAGAGTTGATCAATAACACAGTGAATAACGCTACTAACGCGGGCAAGTGCATCCTTTACTTAATACAATGATATGAATGATATGTTACCTTCAACTAAAAAAACTAGAAATATTCAGCTCTACAGGCAAGAACACTTCTCATTTTTGGATCTCTTTAGTATGTTTCGAGATAAAGCGAGGATTTCTTTACTACAATTAAATAAACAAATGGCGATTGACCTCCCGACTCGAGATATTCAAATAAAAAAAATTATTGTGCGGTGAAATTTCAAAACAGCTTATAGAAACACTATCAAATGAAGCCGTAGATCATTGAAATCTCTTATAATGGAACAAATATTGTAAAGTTAAGGTTTTTAATTCATCATATTATATTTTAGGTAATGGTATTGAGGATAATGAGCAAAGAAGTAGCCGTCACAGACCCAACGGCCTGTCGTGTCACGCTAGGAAATAACTGAAAATAGAACAATTTGAAACTTAGCTTATTTCGTAGAAACGCAATGTGCCGCAAATTTTATTGCACACATCTATAAAATAGCTTCTTATCTCAAGGTTGAATGATATTTTAGGGCTGGATTAGGTGCCACAAATGAGAAATTTGCAATATTCGAGGTCTCATAATCTTAGCTTTCCATGTCACGCTTTCAGTAGTCTCGATCAGTTAGGATTATTTTTCAGACTTCGCGCATTCCAAAAAAAACTATTACTGTTTTTATGCAGAAGTTACACTAGACTAAAGTTCTGGATAGAAAAATTAGCTTTTATGTGCAGAGAAACCCGAGAAAACAGACTTTGAAAATAGCCCTCGGCCGACCTCGAAAATCGGCGTCTTTCACTGATTTGGGGTCGATGAACAAAAATTCGCATAGCGGGTGGAAAAGAGAATTTAGAACAATTCTAACTGCAATTTTGTAGTGAGGATAGATAGTACTTTCGATGATAGGAATATAAAAGAAATCTATTTTTCGAGCCCAGATCGAGTGGCACGCTGTTACAGAGACGACCTCTTAACTGTCACATGAAGAAGAGAGAAGATCAGTGGAGTTTCTTTTTAAAACAAGATATTTCAACATAGAAGAAATACATTTTCTGGATATTTTAATCTTATTATGTATTGAGTTGTGTTCTTTATTTTTCAGACAAAGGGCGACCCAAAACTCTTTTTGGGAGGCCTTCCTCACTCTCTTCCATATTCAGCAAAAGGTATGGGATGAACGCAATGATAGTAAATTATCAAATGCTAAGTGCTTGATATGTGATTCTCATATTTAATCATGCCTAATATTTCCGTTGTCAGATCATTCTTGCGCGCATCAATTTTCACCTTTAATTTATAACAGTAACCCAGACAACTAGTCCCAATCCCAAACCTTTGTGGATGCTTCAGATTAAGCTTCGCTTAGTTTGGACTGTTTAAGCTCAAGAAATCATCAATACTCACATGCTCACATACTTCCATGCCGTTCACAGTGAAGCCCAAGGACCAGCTCTTCCTCTTCCAGATGACAGGTACATTCAACCTGCTCGAACCGTTTTTTTGAATCGAGGAAAGAAAGGGTTCGGCTTCCAAATGAGGGGCGCAAACTGTAAGTATATACTGCAAACTGTAAGAGAGGCTTTGCACCATCACGTGATGACAGCCATCACCGAGAAGGCAGTAACGATTGACTCTGGTCTAATCTGATTTACATGAGAAAGAATTCACTTTCTCAGAGGGAAAATGCTCAATTGTTGTGCCTCCTGTCATGGCTGTCACCACGTGATGGTGCAAAGCCTCTCTTCCGTACAGAAGTCCCTCGCAAAAGAACGCCATTTGCTTTCTGGGATAGAGCGGGGCGTGTGGTATGGTAGCTTTCCTTCCCCGCCCTACCCCCTGTCATATTATTATCATTACCTTAGATTACACCGTTGTTTACCTTTCCCAGGCCAGGCGCCCCGCCTAAATTTCAAGGCCACAAAAGAATTCCCCGCCCTTCAGTACATTGGCGAAGTTGAACCTCGTGGCGAGGCAGAGAGTAAGGGAGTCAAAACGAATGACTTCATTCTTGAGGTAATATATTATACTATTAAAAAAAAGATGAACTTTATAAAAGTATGATATTTAATTTTACTTGTCGAAAAATCGGTATTTTAATTGGTCTGGCTGGCAGGTATCAATCAATAGGTCAACCCATCTATAGAGTACTGTGTAAACGGTTTGCCGGGTTCAAAAACGGTCTACTAGCTTTATCTCTTTTCTTTGTGTTTTATGTATCAGTGGTTGGTTTTCTTCATTTATGAGATTTTTGGGCATTTTCCAAAAACGCTTTAAAAAAACAACAACAACAAAAAACAAAAAACAAAAGCAAAAAAAAAAAAAAGAAGCAAACAAACACTGATTACAACAAGAACAATACGAGAACTCGAATTTTTGCGCAAATTTCTCTCTGCTTATGTTCAGTTTTTTGTTTGCTCATCAGGTGGTCAGCGAAATATCTGGCTATTATCCTTTTTTTTTTCCTATTCTTCTAGACCTTAAATTCTGTGACCCTGATAATTTATCGGTCATTTTAATTTGTAATGTTTAAACATTTCTATAGGTCAATGACGAAGACGTTACCAAAGCAACGCATAGTCACGTGGTAAACCTTATTAAACGTAGTGCCAAGTCTGTGAAGTTAAAAATAGTTACAGTGCCCGGGAGTGATTTAAATGGAGTAGATTCCATAGACTCGGGTTATAACAGCTTGGCGTATAATTCATTAAGAGGTATGTTTTTTTAATGTTTTTCTAGTTCCAAAATTCTGCTCCCTCTTTTCCTCTTTCCCTATCTCTTTCCTTGTCTTTCATACGCCCTTCCTTTCTGTCTAAATACCCAATACACCCCCTCTCCCCTTCAGTTTCTTGCACAATACATTAAGGTGGCTGCCTACTTTTGAACGTTCGAATTGAGCCCACGATGAGCGCGCGCTCAAAAACCGCTGAAAAATCTACAAGATTTTATTGAAGAACCATACGCGTTTTGAGCTTCAACAGGGCAAAACCCTCAAATTTTGCACGGGACTCTATATTTTTTGATAGCTCATTCGAAAAAACTCCTAAAAATCTAGGTTATATCAACATTTTAGGAAAAGTTTAAATCAGGAACACGTGAAAAAATAGATTTTTGTAGGGATTTTTGTTCGACTTAATGAGATTTTTTAAGAGCACCGAAACTACAAAATATGACAAACCAATGTATCTCTCTGTCTTTTTGTCGAAAATATCCATGTATTATTGTAGAATGATTGACTAGCCTTCATTCATGCAATCATATAGTCTGAAAATAACTATTATCTTATGAATCTTAATTTTTTTCTAATCACTTCCGGTGGCGCAATTTTTACTCCAAAAGCTCGTGCGTAGGCTTCCATTAAATGCTGATTATCTCGAAAACGAGCTCGGGACACCCTATTTTTTCTTTCCAGATTTGGAATCAGCATTAAATTTCAATTCGGAAAATCGAAGTTTTAAAAAAAGCTTAAATCAATTTCCAAAAGTAGGCAGTCACCTTAAGAAAAGATTGCTTATTGAATGTCTTTGTGGTATTCGCACAGTAAACAACCGAGTGCCACCTCCATTACCGCAGCGTGACCCATCCACGACGCTCACTCTTGGGAGAATGCGTGCCCACAGTGCTCATTCAAGACCTTCTATTTTCGGTGAGTAATGATTCCCAATACAGAGTAACTTTTACCTCTACGAAAAAGAATTTATTATTATTTATGAAATAGTAGGCTCACCCTTTTTAGAGTGCGCACGGATATACTTATCATAAGTGCCTATCACTCCCTCATAACTAATCGAATGAAACTGAACAAATATCAATCGAAATTCGATTGTCCGTTTTAGAATTGGTTCGGCAATCGATGATTTCTAGTAATATGATGAGTTTGATTATGTTCGATGAAGTTCGGTACTGGTTGATGAGTTTGGTTTGATTGAACGTGTACAGCTCGTTTTTATTGTTATTATTATCATTATTATTATTATTATTATTAGTATTAGTATTATTATTATTAGTATTATTATTAGTATTATTATTATTATTATTATGATTATTATTTTATTTAATTATTATTTTATTATTTTTTACATGAATGTTCACCGATTCTGTCCACAGAAGCAGGCCTGGCTCACAGTTATGAGGAACCAGCAAAAGTTGACAGCGTAATCACAGTATCCAAGGACTCCCGGTGGTACACTTTACAGCGACAGAAACCAGGAGCTTCTAACGCGCGCTCAGCTGCGCAGTTCAAATTCAATGGCGGAGTAAGACCAACATCTCGAAATACAAATCTTCCGATTTCTTCAGCTCAAAGGTCAAAGTCGATGCAGAATATAGCATCTTTACAGCCTTCGTATGACACAATGAGTAAGAGACCGGTCAGTACTGCTGTCCCGTTCCCAATTCCACAAGTTCCCCCTGAGAGATATTCCCGTTCCGTGTCACAGGATGTGGGATCCCTCTCAAGACGGATGGATGCCCATAGCCATTCAGATCCAAACCTTGGTATACATAAATTACAACGATCATTGTCAATGAATGACCCACGTGATCAAACAGACTACATCATGGACTCGAGTGCTACAAATTTCGGTAGTGCTGATATTGTTAGTCAGGAAGCTACTTTAGTAGCCACGCCTGTTAGTATGACTGTGGATCAGGAGTCTCAACCTAGTGTGGTAGTAACGCCTGTTCGTGATACTAATAACAGTGGAAATCAAATGAATGATGGATTTACTAGAGAAAGGAAGCACATTCTTGGATCAAAAACCTCGGAACCTTTTAATTTATCGAATGCTTTACAAAAGGCTGTTGAGGCTCGAAATGAACGGATGAATGAACAAGGAGCGAACGCAAATGCTTTGGAACTGAATGAGAACAATCGAAAAAGCAGCGCTCCAGCAGCTGTGGCGACTCGTAAACGAACAAACACTAACGATAGGTTTCGATCTGATATGTTGACACAAATACACAGCACTGAACTGAGTGCGGTTGCAAAAGAGCCGTACTCTTCTCACCCCACTATATTATCATCGGAAAATGACGATTATTCTTCTTTGAATCGTTCTTATAGTAACGAATCAATAACACTTCGACCTGGATTTCTTAGGCAAAAATCCTTGGAAAGGCCGAAATCTGCTATAGAAATCAGGGATCCAAAAACAAGTAAGCCACCTGTATTACCCAAGCCTTCTGCACCACCGCCACCACCACCACCAGCAGCACCTATACCACTGCCTCCAAAACCTGTTCTACCAACCAGACAGATTAAAGGGAAGAAACCAGATGTACCATTAACTGCGGTACGACAAGGACTGGTCACTGTAGACGCACTACAGGCAAAGAAGGGGAAACTAAAGGCGGTGAAGACGACCGTCTCGGAAACCCCCAAAAGCTCGAAATCTATTCATGATTTAGTTGGAAAATTAGCAAGTCATGGGGGAAAGCCAACGCCCATGTTAAACCAGCATTCTAATATGTTAGCCAAAGCAGTTGCTGCTCGGGCAGCAAGATTAGCAAACGAAGCTCACGAATCTGAACACTCAGAGTCACCGTCGTCATGGGAAGATGAATCGCAAAGTCCAAATATCCCTTATAATACCATTCTGCAGAAACAACGTCCTGTCACACCAAAGAAAACACCCCCACCCGTCCCCCCTAAGAAAAAAAGCCCTACACCAGGTCATAGACCAATGTTTGCTAAATCTGATATGGATAGCCCTACCAAACGAAAGCTCTACCCAACATATATTAACGAGTTAAGTCCAGAAAGACTCTCGTCATTTGCTACCGAAGAAGACCGTACAATGATGATGTTTGATGATGTTCTTCGTAAAGAGGTTGAGAGCGAAAGCTGGAGTCTCAATTCCTGGAATAGCAGTGACTCAAGTACAGCAGCTGATATTATTGTCCCTCCGTCATTTCCTGGAAATGGTTACGATGAACGGAAATCTAGTATAGGGAACTCTACAAGGGCGTGGTATGAATATAGTTCGGGGTCTCCTTCTGAAGATAGCTTGAATGCTAGTACTGAGAGAATATCTCAGGTGAGACCAAGCCTTTCACAGGAATTGCAGACTACCGAAGTACCTAAAAATTTCGATAGCGAGAAGATCGCTGATGAGCGCCGGCGTCGATTTTCTAACGGCGATGAAAATGCGACGTTAAATGGTAAAAGTTATTCACAAGTCAAAACAACCGCAAGTGATAGCGATATTCATTTCAATTCTATCGTACAAGCTTTTTCTCAACCGAATTTAAGTTCAGAGGACACTGGGGTCGTGAAATCAAAAGACTCTACTGACAGCCCTAGAAAAACGTCATATGTTGGAGATACTGTAGAGGGGCAGAAACCCGAACAGTCTCAGAAAAGTGATATAACTAAAACAGACATTAATAAAGTGGATATTTCACCAATTACTACTAATGTTTCGGATGAAAAACCAGAAACAGAATGCACGACAGATAATACCGATGGCTTAGTAGAGCAGATATTCACGACATCAACAGGTGTGCAGATCAAGATACGGTTGCAACCAAAAAGAAATCCCTCAACATCGCAACCCGATGCGCAGTCCACTAACTCAGATCCACCACCTCAGATAACGAACACTATTGAAACTTCAAACCAGGATTACCCAAATGACATATCAACCGAGTTCATTCCACCTCCACCTCTTGACTTTCATGGCGAAACATTTGACGAATTGTCTTCACCACCACTCCCACCACCGCCTGAATTCTCTCCTATGAACGACAGTACTGAAGTCTTCAGTCCCTTACCTGCTCCCCCTATGGACTTCTGCGACAACGATGCTGACCATGGTTCAATCGTTGATGCACCTTCAGGATTTGATGAACCAGCCACAGGGTGAGTAAGATAATAGAGCATTTTCACGCACTGATTGGTTGTGTTACCTGATTTTTTGTCTCATTTTTTTCATTTCCACTAGGTGATTCCATTTTACTCAGTATAACAGTATTTACCAGCTAGCAAAATATATGTTAGTAGATCGTTAATGACATTACGTTCCCATTATTTGGCTCAATATATAGAGCAGTTTTTATATCGGTTAGAAATAATATATCAAATTATTCGTAGTGGTTTGTAGCCGTAACTACGTGCTAATGATTATTTAATGTACTTGAAGATGAATTGTGGTTTTAAGTAGTACCATGCCTTTCCCAATTATGTAAAAACTAAATTCCCAATTATTAAAACTGCTCTAAGCGCTAGTTTTGTGAATAAACAAAAGCCACAAAAAAAAAAAAAAAAAAAAATTCTCCACCCATATGACTGTTACCCAATCAGAATACTCAAACATGATACTGTCCATAGGCTGTCGAGTATGAGGTTTTTACAGTCACAGAGCAGTAGTCTGCTTTAATATAACGATTAGTTTGAAGGAAATTGAGAAGAATGTCAGTAGTCAATATACCCTTTCAGCTTGAATGTAGTATTTTCTCGTTTCAGATCACATGTCATTCTACTGAGAATAAGATACTTTGTCGGTATTGATTATCATGTGTTTTGTCATGCGCAACCGTTAAAAAAAGTAATGATGCTCTAGGGAATGACACGTGGTCTGAATTGGAAAAACATCAAAGTACGCCTATTCCCTTTATTGCTTTATTAATTTGTCCTAATAACTGATTTAACAGATGCTCCTTTGAAGACAAACCATTGCTAGAATGGACCTGTGATGATGTTTGTGATTGGTTAGAATCTCTTAACTTATCTCAGTACAAGGAGACCTTCAGAGAGAATGACATTCAAGGAGCTCATCTTCCTGAGCTCACAAAAGTAGAACTACAGGAGCTGGGTATAAAAAGTCTAGGACACAGGATGACCATGGAAAACTCTGTAGCTAGACTTTGCCATCCACTCGAATCAAACTGCTAGAAATAGACCTAAACTAGTTTAAAAATAGGGGCTGTAAAGCATGACCTTTTATCTTCAAATACTTGGAGTTATAAAACGTAGATAAAGAAAGAGGAAGAGCTATATGTTCATTTTAGTAAATAACCACCATGGCTGGGGCAAAACATGTTGTGCCTATACAGGGCATTATAGGCCATTTACATTTAATAAGTTATGTAATCCAGTTGCAGTTGTGTGTCAAAATGAATACCGTTATAGGTGTTAATTAAGTGAGCATATAGTGAACAGGCAGAGTTTCAGTTTATAATGTTGACTATCTAACAAGCACTTTTTACACAATTTCTTATAAGATATTGAATTTTGTGTTAATGCCATTTCTCTACTGTCACATGTTATGAACTAAAGCTTCGTCTTCTTGATAATATTGGAGTGCTTTATTCCTGCTGTTTGGTGCGTTAGTGTAAATTGTTTAATATAATGATATACGCTCAATTGCAAAATCATCGTCGGGTTCAAAACATAAGAGAGCTGAGACCGTAAAGTATTCTGGGGAATAAAAATCCTCTGAGGTACTGATTCGTTTTAGATACACAGTCAATATGAAACGTATTAAAGTATCCCATGCTTTTCTCTAAGTGCAACAGTTTATGGATATTACAAGAGTTTTATCACTAGATACGTTTAATTAACGTACTGTTTTGGTCTCGGCTTTTGTTACTTGTTTTCAAAACCTGACAATGATGTTACAATTGATTGTATGTATTTGCAACCTTTTGGTTGGAAGACCAAGTCCTTATCCCTTTGAATAATGACCAGTTCATCAATGTTGTCCCATTTCCAATCATTTGAGGAAAACCTTCTTTAGTGAAGTATTTCCATATACTCAACATGTCCCATGCAAAAAATGCCCTGAATATTTTTGATCTCCCTTTTATTAACTCTCTAGAAGTCTGTGTACAGGCTTTTCTCAAAAGGGGAACTTGCATAAGTCGCTCTTTAAAGAAAGGAATTATTAAGAAGTATTTTATTTATTTCTTATATGAAGGAGAGAATAACAGGATTTAGTGAATAGAAAATGCAACTCTATTTTCTTAATATACTGAAATGTTAAGGATAGCCATATTATAAGTGTCCTGTAGGTTTCATTCTAGGAGCCTTCATGGAAATGATACATATTTTACTCTTTCATGTGCCATATATTAAATTAAAAAAGTTATATCTCGAAGGACGCAACAGATTATGAGTACAGGTTTTCATAGTTTCCTTCCTTATGTTAGAAGCAGATAGACCCAAAAGGGATTATTATATTTATACTAATATTTTTAATACTTCAAAAAGGTCTTTTAACTAGATATATAGAGATTATCACATGTTAAGAGCTTGATATCGTTTTTATTCACGAGTTTCCATACGATTATGGAAGTAAGAGAGTCTGCGAACAAGTGAGTGATATCATATGGAAAACGAGTGAATAAAAAAGATATCAAGCTCTTAACATGTAATACATCATTTGTTTAGAGTGCACGCACTAAACCCGCGAAACAAATACTAACTAGTGCGTGCACATTTAGGGTCGATAAAATGACAAAATTTCCAGTTTACCGTGAAGTCATATCGTATAACTTCACTGATATGGTTTTTATTCAAGGCTTTTTCACACTGATATCGGCCCTAAATGTGCAATAAAAAATTATATTTCATTGTCTTCACGGATCAACTTAATTGTACCAGATAGCAACATTGTACATAACATAGATATACTAATATTTTTGTATATGACAAAATTTGACACATGTTTGTGTGAAATAAAATCTAGTGCAAATGTTTAGTCCATGGCTCGTTTGAAAAAATAACAGCATTTCTTCCTTATAATTCTATAGATTTCCGTGTACTGAAGTAGTGTAGTACTCGGTTTCCCATCATGCTTTGTGCTAAAGATTCGTGCTCGTGCACATTGCCTATTATGCCGGGATATAGTATCTAATCCCATGAGCAGCAAAAAGGTAAGAAGTAAGAAGTACAGATATATAATTAAGTGATGAAAATACCAAATATTAATGTAGGGTAGCATGAGTGGGTGGCGTTCGCGTTGTCTTTCACCGCTGTGAGTCCAAAGTGTCGGGTCGCTGGTTCGAGCCCTGCGGTGAATTGAGTTTGCTTGATGTGTTGTTCTCTCCTATACTACGAGGATTTTCTCCGGGTTCTCCGCGGTTTCCTCCCTCCGTAAAAATCATCATGTGAGTTGAGAGTTGTGTGAATAGAATATTAAATGTAGTGGTAGTGCGTGTGAGCGAAAAGTGTCCCCAATTAGTGCGAAAGTGCTAGAATGACTAGACACTTAAAGTGATTTATTTTATTTATTTTATTCCGAGGGGAGGAGCCCAAAATCAAAACATCTACCATTTTTTTCGATTGAGACTCACAAATATCCGAATTAACCATAAAAACTAATTACCTTTTACCTTTTACGCATTATTCAATAAAATTGAATTCGTCATGATAGTATTGATAAGGTTAAATTCCTTTTTTTAAAACATCTTTCACGCACTTAAAACGATTTAATTAAGTGAGACGACCAGTGAAGGGCGTGAAACTTTGTTTTTAAAAAGGAATTCAACCTTATCAGTACTATCGTATCATGACGAATTTAACTTAATCTTTTGAGGTCTCAGCAAAGAAAATATCTTAATCAAGTAAAATTGGAAATATTATGAATAAAATGAAAATTGAAAACTTGATTTTTCTTTTGTTTTCTTTTCACTTCACTCAAGAATGCGAGAATTTTTTGTCACAATTAATGTTCTCCTTTACCTCCCCATGCATTAAACCTAAAAAAGAAAATCGAGTAAAATGGGAGAAATGGGTTTTTGTTTTGACGATCAACGCCTACTTGCTTGGAAAAAAAACTCGGCGATGTAGTTTTTACCGGATTGGGAACCCTGTTTGAGAGTCGCCGGTTTTCGTCCAGCGGTGTTTCCCATTAGAGGCTGCTCTAGATTTCCCTCGCTCTCTTTTGCCCTCTAGAAGCCGACAAGATGAGGTTGGTTGTTTAAAAGCTTTTAAAATCTTCTTGTATCTTAGCGATCCTATAGACGTACTATACCAAGACAAAATAAATGTGTTCTTAAAATACCCCTTAAGTCTTCCCTAAGAAAATTTCTTAAAGAATAGCGTCGGAAATTATCCAAAACTGCAAACTAAAGTTTGGATATCGTAAACGCTATTGTGCAATCCTATTTATTCGTTCGAATTGCAAAGTATGCTTTGAAGTATAATGGATATTTTTATTTGAAAATTCCAAATATTAAAAAAGGATGTCTCAATACGTTTTAAAGAGCTGAAAACATTATTTTTAGGCTAGTTTGACCCATTCGCCATATCACATGTGGGTAGAATTTGTCGGGCTATTCCTCAATGTTAAGGGTTTTCTCCGGGCTTCCTTTCTATAAAACCTAACTTGCTTAATTCAAACTCAATCTGTGATTTACCTGTGCCATCAGCCAAGCAGTTGTTTTTGAAATATCGATAACCTTCGGTAGCCCAAAATATATTCAAGAAAGATATTTACCTGAAGTACCTCAGCTCGTTAGGGACGAAAAGAGTGTTCGTAAGGCTTATTTGTAAAAATTCCAAAGTTTTAATTAGTTTTAATTTTTTACGTTTAGTAAAGTCACTCGTGATACCCTCTACGAATCAGTTGGTGCGGTCCTTCAAGGATCCAAAGACAAAAAACGCAAGTTTACGGAAACAGTAGAGCTCCAGATCGCTCTAAAGAACTATGATCCCCAGAAGGACAAACGTTTCAGTGGTACTGTCAAGCTAAAAAAGATCCCACGTCCACACATGAAAGTGTGTGTATTTGGAGATGCGTCACATTGTGATGAGGCTAATGCTAATGGCATTCCTTGTATGGATGTAGAGGCATTGAAAAAATTAAACAAGAACAAGAAGATGGTGAAAAAATTGGGTAAGTAAAAAGACAATTTAGGTTGTACTGACTGTTAACCCTTTGACTACTAAAAAGACCAAATCAGGCCATTACGAAATCTGCTGATTTTCCAGAGCTGGCCAAAACAGGCCGAAAATTATCATTATTTTTCATCAGCCTATGTCCACCAGAGAAAATACCCTACTGTAACCCATTATTCAGTTGTCATACTTGAGGTATTATTCAATCAAAATCCAGAAACTTCACATAATTGATTGTGAGCACAATTTTGGTCAACTTTCTGAATAGCTCTAGGAACCCAGGCAGAATAATGAGTTTGGACCTTCAAGTCAAGTCAAGGGGTTAATATTCTCCCCATCCACACACACAATAATTGAAAAATAGTAAATGTCGAATTATAAAGACAATTTAAGTCTCATTGAATTTATTGTTCTATATATATATGCACTTGTTTTAGGCATCAAGTATATCCACTTCCATATTATTTATTATTTTAGCTGGATGGAAATATTGTTTGTGTTATACTTATACAATGTTTTACATTTTATATATTACTAGCCAAGAAATATGACGCTTTCCTTGCATCTGAGAGCTTGATCAGACAGATTCCTCGTATTCTTGGACCTGGCCTTAACAAGGCTGGCAAGTTTCCAACTCCCATCACACATGGTGAAAACATGGTACAGAAGGTTGAGGATGTGCGATCTACCATCAAATTTCAAATGAAGAAGGTAGGAGAACTACCAGAAATGAGGCACAGTGTATCAAGGGTCTAAACTTAAGGACAAAACTAAAGTATCATCATCATTGTTCTTTTACTTTGAGTAAAGGATTGATTCCTATTGCTTTTTCTAACCCAATGTTTTGGGAGCATGAAATCTAATCTTGAGACACTGATAAGGCCTTATTTTCTGGGAGATCAGTTATGTCTTACAAGGACTTGCTGATCGGACCCCTACCCAGGGTCTTAAATCTTTGGGGAGGCTGTCCCACTTTACGGGGCTTAGTCCGAAGCATACCTTGCATTAAGCAGGTTGTACAGGTAACATCCAGTTTTATAGGGGGTGTATTGGTTGATGGTTGCGTTTAATGATTGCATAGCAGGGCCTTGTTTTTATTTATTGTGAAACTAGGTAAATGGTTGCAATGCAGCCCCCTCCACACACCCTCAGTAAAAATATGAGGACTCAATAGTTCATTTTCAACAAACATACTGATATATTGCTTTGATAAACGATCTAATTCGCCAAAGGTCCCTTGGGGAAGGATCTGTTGGATGGCAAACTTTAAAATGCTTTGTATCTTAAACTTGAAAGTTATATTATAAAGGAAAAAATATTTTTAAAAAAAGCTTTAGATATGACATTTGTAATCCATCAAAAATTATTTTTTTGCCATCCAGTAACAATCATGTGAGTATGTCATTAAAACAAATGAACAGGACACTTCTTTTGCCTTACAAAATGATACTGAAAAAAATAAATGGAATAAAAATTTCCAACCACATCCGATTGTAGAATTTATCAGAAAGTGATTAATATGTGTGGATAATCCTTTTATTTTTATTTTTTACCAAAACTCGCTGAGACTTGGCATTTTGAAATCTATTTATGAATTTAACTTATAGAAGAATTATTTGGTATGGCCATTTTTGCTATGCATGTGAAAGCCACCATTATCCTGGTATTTGTTTTTTGTCTACCCAAACCCCATACTCTGTTCTAAACCTTTTGGTTATTTTATAGGTGCTGTGTCTCAATGTTGCAGTTGGACATGTTGAAATGTCTGATGAAGAACTTGCAGGCAATGTCAATCTTGCCATCAACTTCCTTGTCTCACTTCTGAAGAAGAATTGGCAAAATGTGCGTGCTCTGTACATCAAGAGTACCATGGGTAAACCTCAGCGCTTATATTAGTTTGTAATGTATTATTGCAAACAATATAAATAAAATCAAACATCCACCACTGAATTTGTTTTAGTTAATTAAATATAATAAAACAGGGGGGAGGGGGGAACAATCCATTCAAAAAGACTACGGCTTATAATCTTAGCCCTTCATAGTTATTTCTTGCCTTCTGTTTTACCTAATGTAGCATAGAAAAGCTATTTTATTGCTCACAGTCATACCACCCTGTGCATTCCTTTCAAGATTGGAATATTCTTTTCATTTTTTATTTTTTTATGTTTTTTTTATTCATTTTATTTTATTTTTTCAAGGTTTAATTACAAGCGTGTTTTAAAACTAACAGAAGTCAAATAAGAGACTTGTAAATTTCAAATCAGACTTTGATTTCCAAGGTGGCATCTATTCTGTCCCCTAAAACAACCACAAAATGCACTTCAATGTCGACTACCCTATTTCCACCTCAATCTAGGACTAACAAAGCAATATTGTTCTTAACGCAATGACATTTTTTAGCCATTTTGATTCTCGTGTGTTAATTTTTGTGTAAGAGAAGTTTGATTTATTAGCAAAGAATATAAGCTACTGTGTTTCAGCCTTCCCATTACTAAGGTAGAGAAGAGCTCATTTTCGAAAATAAACCAACACTAACCAACCTCAAATCATAACCCATACATTTCCATGTCTTTGTGCATGCTGTAGGCATCTATCTGGTCGTAGACCATCATTGAATGCATTAACGCACAGGGTGACCATCGCAGCAATCTGGCATATGGAATTCTTGGTTTTCACATGACGTCATGGGCTCAATGCATGGGGTCGGCGGCCATATTGGTGTACCACGAGCTAATTAGCATATGTCAAATACAGTGTTATGACCGGAAAAATGCGAGTAATAACAGTGCGATGTCTAGTGAAAATCTCGATTAAAAAAAAGATTTATGCCTTGATAAATACAGCAGCCCTGTTCCTCTGCTATCAGACTACGCTACAAAGCTGGAAAACCACGTGAAGCGTCGATATTTGGAAAAAATATCCCTTGTTGGAGTTGACCCGGTCACGCTACTAGACGCGAAGTTAGATACCGAATGTTTACCTCCGATCGAAGCTACTGATCTCCTATGTTATTTAGTACTGGAAACAAGTTATTATACTTCTCAGCAGTTTAAGGCTTTTAAAAGTCTAGAGGCTTATAATCAGATGGTCTCTGGATTCATCACCAGTGTTCAAGGGAAGAAAATTTCAGGAAAATACGTGGTTTTGTCGAAGGTGAGACATTCCCAACGTATGAATGAGCCACCGATCCCTATTTGGATTATTGCTAGCGAAGAAGGGACGGTGTTTTCAGCTCATTGTATGGGATGCAAAGCTGGACTAGCTGAATCATGTTCGCATATTGCCAGTGTGTTGTTCTACATTGAAGCGTGGACAAGAATTAGAGGTAAACTATCTTGTACCCAAGTAAAATGCACGTGGCTACTCCCCACTTATGTTAATGAAGTGCCATACGCGAGAGCACGCGATATTAATTTCAAGTCCGCTCAAAAGATCAAAGCCGAGTTGGACCTTAAAATTGATGCATGCACAGAAAATCCTGAGTCCCCACCGTCAGTGAGTGCAGCACAACCCAAAGGATCATCAAAGGATTTAAAACCACCGACTGAAGATGAAACAGTAAATATGTTTGAAATACTGAATGGTTTCAAAACAAAGCCTGTCATATTGAGCTTATTTCAACCTTATTCAGATAAGTTTGTGTCTAAAAGCCGTTCAATCCTTACTATCTCTGACCTATATGACACTATCAATCTAAAGCTAACTTATCCAGAACTTCTAAAAAAGTGTCGAGAGATCAACTTTACCATCTCTGACAGTGAAATTGAGATAATTGAAGAAGAAACAAGAAATCAAGCCAAGGGAAATGCTTTCTTCAAGCACAGAGCTGGGCGCATCGGGGCTTCCATGAGCTGGTCTGTGGCCCATACTAACCCAGCTCAGCCATCTCAGTCATTGATAAAGTCAATTTGTTATCCCCACTTGTTTAAATTTACATCAAAAGCAACTGCCCATGGAATTAAACAAGAGTCCTGCAATTGAAGCTTACACTATGGCAATGAAGCAGACCCACAAAGATTTCAAAGTTGAACTCTGTGGTATGATCATTGACAAGGAGCACCCCTGGCTTCATGCTACCCCAGATTTTTTGCAATCTTGTTCTTGCTGTGGAGATGGTTGTGGCGAAGTGAAGTGCCCCTATGGAATCAATAATTGTGATTTTAAGTCTTACATGTCTCAGAAAAATTCCTGTCTTGAGGAGAAAAATGGCAAAGTTCAGCTTAAGAGAGATCATCCATATTATTATCAAGTTCAGCAACAACTTAACATCACAAAGAAGAAATACTGTGACTTTGTTGTATGTGCTTTTGACAAAGACAACAAAGCAACTTTTTTCCTTGAGAGAATCTCCCCTGATTCCTCTTTGTGGTCATCTCTTCTGCCAAAGCTTACTAGAGCATGGAAGTTATGCATATTACCAGAAATTACAGCAAGATGGTATACAAGGAAATGTCACATGGCAGCCCTACCTCAAATGAAGAATGATGGAGGAGTCTGCTATTGCCGAAAGAGTACAGAAGAAGATACTATCACCTGTCATAACCTCCAGTGCCCTTTTGTGAAGTTCCACTGCTCATGCCTAGTAATTAGAAGTCCCATTCCAGCAGTATGGTACTGTCCCAACTGCCGCTTATTGCCCCAATTCAAGAAATCAAAGTCTTCCACTAAGACCGAGACAGATGTAAACAAAGCCCTTGCCTTAGATCATATATGTATTTGCAATTCTGAACCAAAGTCAAATGAAAGGCTCCTCGAGTGTCACAACTTAGACTGTCTGCATGGAAAATTTTTCCATTTAGATTGTATGGGATATAAGAGAATGCCAAACAATGCTAAAACAACATGGATTTGCAACAGATGTAAGAATCCTATTCACAAACCTTCTACAATTAGTAAACCCCCTTCTGTGACAGGTGGCTGTACTAAATCAAATAAAGACAGTTCCGTAGACCTATCAAGTACCAACACTGTAGCTGATAGTGCTTCTACCACATGTACTTCTTCAAGTGACCAAGAGAGTGATGATGAAATTGAAATTGTAAATGTAATACAAGGCAATGCAGACAAAACTGCTCCCCTCGGGAATCTGACACAGGCTGACCTTGACACTATCAAATCACCTGTAGGGTGGTTAACCTGTAGCATAATACAAGTGGCTCACATCTGCTTAAAGCAAGTCAATCCTTTAATAGAAGGATTTCAGAGAACAACCCTTGGGCCTGTTAGAAACTTTGATGTAATGTCAAGTGAGTTTGTCCAAATTTTACACACCGGAAATGCACATTGGGTATGTATAAGTTCTGTTGGATGCTTACCAGGGGAAGTAAATTTGTTTGACAGTTTATTTCATGATATTATCGAAGATGAAGTAGAAGAACAAGTCAAAGATTTGATGGCAGACAGATTTGTTGGAATAAACCATGTACCTGTCCAGCAACAAAGAAATGGAAGCGACTGCGGTGTTTTCGCTATCGCATTTGCAACATGCATTGTTTATAATCGTGATCCCAAGGAAGTGACATTTGATGTGCCTAAAATGCGTCTGCATCTATTTGAATGTCTACAACAAGGAGCAATGAGTCCATTTCCAGAGATATAAATGAACTCTAGGCAATAAAAACTGATATTCAATGTTCATTTCAAAAATTAAACAAAGGAGGTAAAGACATGTTTAAATATTCCAAACTAAGCTGTTTATTGACATGCTTAAAATAAGACAATGATAGCTAGTAAATAATTTTTAGTAAAAAAGTTCTAGTAAAATTTTTTTAAAGTGTTGAAGTTTATAAATTGCAAAAAAAAAAAAAAAAAAAAAAAGAATCCCAGGAATGCAAACATTGACATGCTATATGGCACAGGAAAAAAACACAGAGTATCTGTTTTGTTTTTTGCATAATATATTTTGAAAGTACATTTTCCTCACATGCAATGACCATTCAATTGCTGTTGGGACTAGCAAAGTCATAAAGACCTCACTAATCAAAGTCTACTTTGCTATAATCAGTATCTTTAACCTTACTTAAAGAGGCACTTAATGATAGGCTAAATTTTGTGAGGTAAATGACTTCAACACAAAAGATCTCCCAGATTGAGCATTCTTTGTTTTCTGCAAATATCCCTACTGTATCTAATATAAGGCCATTATGAGAAAAAATCATACTGATAACCTAGTACTCTTTAACAGGTTCCATGTTTGCATTCAAAACTGATATTCTTATACTTTTTCTAAATCTATGAAAATGAAAATTATTAAATATGGTTATACAATCTAATCAAATGGAACTATGGGAGGACATAAATTTACAAGAGCTGAGCAAACTCTTAAGATGTTGTCAATTAATGGAATGCTATCAGGATTGCTCATCAAGAAGTCTGTTGGTAGTGTTCCCTGTGGGATGGTAAATTTCCTGTGTAATAGCCCGATAACCCTCTCAACATGTATGCGAACATTTGCAATACCTCTAGTATGCTCGACATCAAAGGGATCGAGTTGTTTCTTTCCTTTAGTGAAAGCAGGTATTACTAGTTTTGCTCTTTTGAAAGCAACACTTTCATGAATAGTAAACCCACGATCTGCCATTACCATGTCTCCCGGCACCAGCTTCTCCAGAATCCCAGAGTTTTCAGTGAGGAATTTATCAGATGTACGCCCTCCCCAGGCTTCTGATACAAAACAAATAGTTCCTTGAGGTGTGACACCAACCAGGACCTTGATGGTGTTGTGGTGCTTGTATGATGAGAATGTCTGAGCACGAGCCAATAGATTTGTTGGTTTCTCAATAAACAATTCAAAACAATCAATTATTACAGTTGTCCTTGTTCCAAAAGAGAACTGAAAACATTGTGGCATGGTTCTTATTAGACTCTCCCTGTCTGGCCAGTGAAGAAGTGGGGATAGTCTAACATCCATAGCAGCAAGCCAAGCTTTAAAAGTTCTTGATACTGTTGGCAGGGAGACATTAAAACGGTATGCCAAGTCTTGTAAGGGAACATCAAGTCTTAATTTAATGAGAACTATGATAAACTCTTGAAAACGTGATAATACTTGGGAGCGACGAGAGACGAAGGGGGAAACATGCTCAAACACGAAATGCAAGATCTCGTAGGAGGGGAGTCCAGTGTAAAAATTTACTTTCTCATCGTCGTCTTGGAAGTCGTTCTCAGTAAATCCGTGGATAGTTTTCGTGTACATATATTCAAACTCTTCGCTTTGCGTGGAGGCTTCAAATGTTTCTGTAACTTCGGTTTGCGTGCTCGCCTCTTGTGACTTTGGCTCTTGATATTCAAAAGTGTCCAGAGAGTCACTGTCATTTGTTTGCATGTCAGTCTGGGTTTCACTCGTAATATTATCAGTTACAAAACATGACAAATCATTATTCTTACTTTCTGGACCAGTAAAAATAATGCTTCGAACAGTCTCGCCTTTCTCTTGTAAACAAAGCCTTTTCTTGGCCATTTCTTGCTCGGCTAGCTCGATTCGTTTCTTCCTGCGAGATCTTGCTCTTTCCGATCGAGCAAGCACTGTTTCAGCATCATCTTTAGCGTTCACTTTGACTTGAGGCTTTCCAAGGTGTAGAGTAGGCACCCAATCCACATTATATCGGTCCCAACTTGCTGCTGGACTCCCAGAAACAAAATGGCGACTACAAACACAGTTGTTCAGCACAACAGTTTCGGTCAAGTCTGCCCGACTTATAGCGGAAATCCATTTCGTTCTGCGTTCAATTGATAACTCCTCGGCTTCTTCTCCTTGGTTTTTAATTACTGTCGGTACTCTAAAGGAAGAAATACCTTTATCTCGTCCACTTTTAGCGTTGCAATCCACGAACAAACAGAGAACCATTACGATAAACTATCATGGCCGATACCAGCGTGGTACACCAATATGGCGGCTTAGCAACCGTCGTCAAGATGTTGGTCACGTGGGTGAAAACCAAGAATAGGACGTTTGAACGATGGCGTCATTGACCTCTACTACCAGACTCCCTTGCACACTTTCTTTTGTTAAGTTAATCAGTACCAATTGTCTTACTATTCTCATGAGGGAATACAAATTTAAACAAGAAAGAAAATTCGCAAAGCATATTGGTAGTGGGAGTCAAATGACGCCATCATGCAAACGTCCTATTCTTAGATATTGGGAATCTGGGATTCTCACATGTAAGGTTCCCCCACGAATTCTGCGCTGTTCACCCTGTGTGTTTATGCGCTCAATGATGGTCTAAGACGAGATGCCTACAGCATGCAAAAACACATGGAACTGTATGGAAGTTATGATGAAATATACACCTAAATCCAAAATGGCGCACGGCCGGTTGAAAAGGAGGCATCCAGGGCCAAATTTACAGTATTTTCTTATAATTTGATGCTGCAAAATTGTCGCGTTCCTGAATGTAAGAAGAAAAGGAAGACAGAATAAGTAAACAATACTTTGCATTGACACCATGTTGTTTCTTTGCATTTTGGCCCTGGATGCCTCGTTTTCATGTGACACACTCGGCCGTGCGCCATTTTGGACTTAGATGTATGACAATAAAATGTTTCACTCAACAATAAAATTTGCTTCAAAACTTCAAGTTGCCGCAGTCGTTGTTTAATCTCGTTTAGTCTTCTGGCGAAGTTTCAGCACGATGTTTGAGGTTTAGTGTTTTTTCCCAACACAAGAACGGTTGGAGGCTTAGTTCCCTGCTAGCAGAGCCTATTTTCCTTTTGTTTTGGTTGAGAGAGAAAAATAGGCTCTGCCGATGTAGGACGTTATTTCTGTCGCGCATGCGTGGCGTAACTTAGCAACGCTGTCATGATTTTGACAGCCGCTCTCGTCAAACAACGTTTGGCGCCACAGTGTGTTACATTTGCTCATGCGCACTACATGTAATCGGCTAAAAAACGGTTTTAAAACTGGTTTTGTTCGTCCACGATTGTGGGCGGCGGTGTATCAAAGGAAACACTCTACATCGGCAGAGTCTCCTTCATCCCCACCTGAAAGAAGGGAGAGAAAGAGAAGAGAGACTCTGCTAGCAGGGAAGAGGCTTAGCACCATATCGTTCACATTATACGCTCTAGGAAATCCCAAAAACATTCCACTCTACCATTTGAACTGCAATAAAAATGCAACATATCAAAGGAATGACTATTTATTATTATATTCATTCAGAATGCCAAAACGCCAAATATTTCCAAAACAAATCCTTGCTTGAAGTTGAACATTTGACTCTTCCATGTTTTATCTTTAGTTTGGTATCACGACTGCAGCAAGTTTTGAAGCAATTTGTTGAGTGAAACATATTATTGTCATATCTTCAAAATAACTTCCATAAATTCCCTTATCACTTGTGCATGTAGGCCACATGATTGACCGCATAAACACACAGGGTGACCACCGAAGCAATCTGGCATTTTGGATGCGTTGGAGGAGTCTGGATTCTGGGATTCTGGTATCCTGGGATTTTAGTTCCTGGGATTCAGGGATTTGCAATAAAAAAACCCCACAAAAATTACTATGTCCCTTACAAGCCACCGTACTCTATCGCTAACACTAACACTAACACTATATAATATTTTTACATGCAATTTCTGACGAATGTCACCAAAATCCTTAAGTTCTAAAATATAATTTATGACGTTAAAACTTCGGTACCCCTATAAGACCGAAGTATGGCGACCAATTTGAATAACTATTCTGGACTGAGTAGCCTGAAAAGCAAACAATGTTTTCAAGCGTAAGAGAGGCTAACCAGTCCAGAACCATATTTATTTAAATTGGTCATTATTTCCATACGGTGTATAGTAGCAATGCAATGACGTGCAGAGGCTGAGGAAAAAGCTGGCATTACAGTGTATTGTGGGACTGTTTTAGGAGACTAATTTACAAGCGTCTATCATTGTAGAACATCCCCATAATGCACTGCAATGCCAACTCGACCCAGCTGTTCCCTGGAATGAGTAATATACATCAGAAAGTAGAACAATTAGTACTGAGCATGCCTTGTGTTGCCAGGTGCGACCTCGCTCTAGTTGCTTTGACTCTTAAAAGATGTTGTAACAACCGAATTCTACCTCCTCATTTGCATATTCGAGATCCCGTGAGATAGCGCATGCGTAGTGAAGTTCATCTTGCGTTTGCGTTCAGTGAAGAAAAGTCCACGTTTTGTTTCGGAAAAGATTTTAAGAAGAACCACGATTTTATTAGAGAAATAGGTGTCTACCGACTTCCATCGTCCCGAGGGAACTCTCAGTTCGTGTTTTGGCAAGAACTTCTGAAGAATGGAGCAAGGCCATGAGGCCAATAAGCGTCAAGGCGAAAGTCTTGCAAAAAGATCAGAAACCACCAGTGGTTTAACCACCATGAAAGAATCCCGAAAGGGAAAGAATACTGTCGAAAAAACTTCCCGAAAGGGAAAAGGGCTCGAAAAAAGTCATAAGACGGGAGAAAATCCCACGAGTCCCAAAGACAAACAGCCAGAAGATGGCCACTCGAAAAGTTTGGCGCCAAAATCAAGCAAAGACCAAACCGAAAATACCTTGCTGGCCGAAGATGTAGATGACATCAAACAACAACTAGCAAACATTACTGGATCTTTAGCTAGCCTTACACCAGTAATTACTGAGATAAAAACAGCCTACGATAATTATAACCAGGCTGTTGATGAGTTGTCAGAAAGTGACAGTGAATCGCCCGCCAACGAAAACAATGGCGGGGAGGAGGAAGGTGAACCTCCCAGGAAAAAACCCAAGAAAGAACTGAATGTGGTTCTCGCCGGCATGGCGAAAGTGGTAAATAAACCACTACACAATGGAGAAGATCTCGACTCGGATTTGGCCGAATTATTGACAGAACTTCTAAGCAAAGGCGCCAGCAAAGACTCGCGCGAAGAGCTGGTGGAGAAATTACCCACGCCAGGAAACTGTCAGCGACTAGAGGTCGTTCGAGTAAACCCTGAGATCTTCAATAGTGTGAGAAAGGAAGTAAAAACAGAGGATGTTATGCTACAAAAAGCACAGAAACCTCTTCTTAAAGGAATAACGGCAGTAGCTAAAGTGCTAAGTGACTTTATGAAAGCTGAAAAAGATAAGAACATTCCAGCCGAAATGGCGGACATGACAACAAACACAATGCAGACTCTTTCAGACAGTCTGTCACTGTTAAGCGATGCTTCGCATGAAATTGACTTGCGAAGAAGAGCTTTGTTCAAATCAGATATGAAATCTGAATATCGTTTGCTGTGTAGCGATCAAAACCCTGTTAAAGATCTGCTATTTGGAACTGAGCTAGGCAAATCAGTAAAGGATTTGACGGAGGCCAGCAAGGTCACATCTAAAATTACCTCGAAACACAATAACTACAAGAGACAGAACTCAAATGGCAGCCAATATGCGAGGTCAGATCAGAGAAGGTTTCCTTTTTTAAGCCGGGGCAGAGGCTCTACTGGAAGGCAAAGAAGCGGATACACAGGGTACCGAAATCAGAAAAACCAATCCCAGTATCAGCCTCGCAAGTGAATTCAAGTTTACATATCTCTATTCCTCTTGTTAAGGTAAGCAACCTTGAGGAAAATGATCATATTGCATTTAAAACAGAGAAATCTGTTCTGCAAAGTGAGAATACACTGACCAAAAACCAAGTTTTGCCAGCTGGCCGTCTTAAATTTCATGAAAATGAATGGAAAAAGCTAACTTCTGACAAAACAATCCTAAATATTGTAACAGGGTACGAAGTTGATTTCATTTCACCACCAGTACAAACAACTCCTTTGAGACAACCAAAACTTCAATCAGTTGAAGAGAAAGCTCTTCATACACTAGTAGATGAGCTATTAGACAAACAAGTCATAGAAAAATGTGAACACGAAAGAGAAGAGTTTATTTCACCAGTGTTTTTACGAACAAAAAAGAATGGAAAATTCAGATTGATATTAAATCTCAAAAAACTGAATAAAAATATTTTACCAGTTCATTTTAAAATGGACACAATACAGTCCTGTATAAATGTAATGGAACGGAATTGTTTCATGGCATCTCTGGACTTAACTGATGCTTATTATTCAGTTTCTATCCACCAAAAATCCCAGAAATACCTAAAATTTCAGGTGGGAAACCAATTATACAAATATATCACACTACCAAATGGTCTTAGCTCTGCACCGAGAATATTTACAAAACTCATGAAGCCAGTGTATTCCACTTTGCGGAGCAGAGGACATATCTCAAGTGGTTACCTAGACGATAGTTTTTTATTGGGAACGTCATATGATCAGTGCATGAATAATATAAATGAAACTTATGATCTGTTTAGAGACCTGGGGTTTCAGGTCTCAGAGGAAAAATCGGTAACCCGACCAACCCAAATTTTAGAGCATTTGGGGTTCATATTAAACTCTATTGACATGACAGTCAGTCTTACACAGGAAAAAATTAAAAATATTAGAGTCCTTGGTAAAACCATTTTGGATAATAAAACATGTACAATAAGAGAAGCAGCTAAACTTATTGGAACTTTAGTTTCTTGTTCTGTTGGAGTGGAATTTGGACCACTTTTCTACAAACAACTTGAAATTGAAAAAATTGAGGAACTCAAAAATAGCAGAGGTGATTTTGAGGCCTTAATACAATTCTCTAACTCAGCTAGAGAAGACATTAAATGGTGGTTAGGAAACCATTACAAATTTACTAAGAAAATTTCCCACAACAACCCAGACTTCACCCTTACCACTGATGCCTCCCTGGAAGGGTGGGGTGCACACCACCAAGGAAAGGACTGTGCAGGAGGTAGATGGCTTGCACATGAACAAACCAAACATATAAATTGTCTTGAACTTGAAGCTGCTAAATTAGGACTACAGTCTCTGTGTAGCAATGAGAAAAATGTACACATACATTTACAACTAGATAATGTCACAGCAGTAACATTTATTAATAATATGGGTGGAACTCACTCTTTGGCTTGCAACAAAGTAGCTCGTGAAATCTGGTTGTGGTGTATTTCAAAAAATATATGGCTCAGTGCGACACACATTCCCAGAATACAAAATGAAATAGCTGATCGGTTGAGCAGAAAATTTACAGATAGAACAGAATGGCAACTTCATCCCACTGTTTTCAAACAGCTAATAGAACTCTGGGGGAGGCCAGAAATAGACTTATTTGCCTCCCGAAACAATTATCAATTCAAGCCTTTTGTATCATGGCGTGCTGATCCTGAAGCCATGGCAATAGATGCATTTTGTTTAAGTTGGAAAAATAAGTATGTTTATTTATTTCCACCATTCAGCATGTTGACCAAAGTTCTTCAAAAGCTCCAGGAAGACCGAGCTCAAGCCTTGCTGATAGCACCATTGTGGCGGACCCAAGTCTGGTTTCCAAAGATGTTACACATGTTAATCCAGCGACCAGTGTTGCTTCCAAGAGACAAATTTGTGCTACAATTACCACACAACAGAAAACTGATTCACCCATTGTGGCCAAAATTGAAACTGATGGCATGCCTTTTATCAGGGGACGACTCCAACAACAGAACATTTCAGAAAGAGCTTGTGAAATTATCCTCTCGTCATGGCGAACAGGAACAACAAAACAGTACAGAGTTTATTTGGATAAATGGAGGAGATACACAGCAGAAAGAAATCAAGATCCCATTTATCCAACTGTAGCTAATATAATTGAGTTCTTAACACACCTATATGACTCTGGAAGCAGTTACTCAGCAATTAACACTGCCAAATCAGCATTGTCGGCAACTGTTGAGCTTGCCGATAGTACTTCGAGTGTTGGAGAACATCCTCTAATTAGAAGATTTGTCAAAGGAACTTTTCAGACCAGACCACCTCGTCCAAGATATCACTCAACTTGGGATGTCTGCAAGGTGCTAGATTTATTAAAAACATGGAGTCCTGCCTCAAAGTTGGATTTAAAGTTACTCACTCTCAAGCTAGTTATGTTATGTATGTTAGTTACTGGTCAAAGATGCCAATCAGTGCACATGATGGACCTTCAACATGTTTCAAAAGGGAAGTCTTCCTACAAGTTTTTTCTAGATGGACTTATAAAACAATCCAAACCTGGAAAGCAACCACCAATACTGGTGCTTCCTGCTTTCCCTGCAGACAGGAGACTTTGTGTAGTGACTTACCTAAAAGCTTACATAGCTAAAACAGAAACTATCCGAAGGCCACAGAACACAAGGCTCTTTCTCAGTTATAACAAGCCTTTTCAGCCTGTTACCAGAAACACTATTTCTAGATGGGTCAAAACAGTAATGGCACAATCAGGCATAGATGTTAAAACATTCCTACCACATAGCACCAGGTCAGCATCAACCTCGGCTGCTTATCGCAGTGGAGTGCCATTAGAAACAATTATGGAAGCTGCAGGATGGTCATCACAATGTACATTTGCTATTTTTTACAAGAAAGACATTAAACCAGACAATTGTTATGGAAGCTCAGTTTTAAGCTGTGCTTTATAAAGATGACAAAAATGTTCAATTAATTTCATATTAAAATGTTTCCATTTGAGGTTATTGTGTGTTTCCCTACTGAAGGGTACATTGACACGGGCCCACGTAGCTTTGAAGTCTCACGGGATCTCGAATATGCAAATGAGGAGGTAGAATTAAAAAATTAAACGAGGCTTACCTGTAAGGTGAAGTTTGATTGGGATTCTACCTCCTCATTCTTGCATAGAGAGATCACGTGCCCACCCCATTGTCTGGTGTATACCCACCCATTTCTTGGGATAACATGGGCCCGCTTTAAAGGATGAACTTCACTACGCATGCGCTATCTCACGTGATCTCTCTATGCAAGAATGAGGAGGTAGAATCCCAATCAAACTTCACCTTACAGGTAAGCCTCGTTTAATTTTTTAATTAATTTCGATATTCTTGTTTAGAAAATCAGTACTTGACGTCAGTAATTAATTAATCGCCGCCGGTTAGATTCCTTACCTCCTCTTCGTGATGTCACAAAGAAGAACCAGAAAGAGAATCACTTCTTGCTATTGAAAGTACGGACGTCTTTGTCCGTACAGCACTTGAACATAACATAAACCGAATAACCGTGATGTCACAAAGAAGAACCAGAAAGAGAATCACTTCCTACTATTGAAACTACGGACGTCTTTGTCGCGTACAGCACTTGAACATAACATGAACCGAATAAAAATACTGCGCTCCTAGATGTTGAGTTTCATAAGGATGAAACCACTTGAAATATTGCATTTTTTGATCGCTTGCGGCGGACGGACGGAATGTTTGCTGTATTTCTATTATCGACACCCGAAAACGGATTTTGCGCGATTGCAAGTTCTATTATTAAACAGTATTTTTAAGTTTGCTTCTGAGTATTTGTTTACTTAAGAGTGCACAAAATATTTCCTTCCTACTTTTGATCTTTCTGTATAGATTGTCTAATTGTATAGTTAATTGCCTGCTCAGATTGCGTTGGTCCTCTGCGTGAGGTCGAAAAGGAAGACCTAGAAAGATTATCACTTCCTGCTAATAAAATACGGACGTCCTTGTCGCGTGTAGCACTTGAAAATAACACAAAGCGAGCAAAAATATAAGAATGTGCTCTTATAATGTTGAGATTTTCATGTTAGGGGCGACGGAAACCACTTAAGACAAATATATTTTTATGAGCGCTTGCGGCGGATGAAACGTTTATTGTATGATTGTGTTTTGCCCGCAGATCTGCAAATTTTTGCGTTCGTATAAATACAAAGTATTATTTGAATAACAGATTTCCTTATAACTCAAATTAAATATTAATTATTTCTTAAAGAATGGCCGCCTGAAAAGCCTTATGGGGCGGTTCAATAAAATATATGTATATATATGTAAAACTAAGTTTCCTTGCGTGTACATGCCTTCAATAAGGTGCGCAAAATTTTTTTCCTCCCAATAGTCCCCTACACAGTTCCTGGTAAAAAATTGTTTTTTGATTTCATTTAATGATCTCTCCATAAAGCATAGGGCAGAAGGAGATATGAAAAAAAAAAAAAAAAAAAAAAAAAGCTCTCCGGGCTTTTGACTAAAAATATCACCTCATTTTTATTCATAAATAGTGTGAATTATGGAGAGCTGACGCCTCGGTTCTATCTCGGAACAATATACGGGTAAAATCACTTGAATATTGAAATTACGTTTTTCAAACCTTTTGGACTAGTCTACTTGCGAAGTCTTTTTGCGACATAATGTGCATTTTCCGCTATAATCAAATACTTCCAACTCCTTGAATTGCTGTGTGTCGTTGAAAATAATCACGTCTCTTACCTTGTTTAATTCGAAATTAGGACAAATTAATTCTTTTAAAAAAGCCGAGTAAACAACAAAGTGCTTGAAAATAGCAGGAAAAGGACAATGGGCCTCCAATACTGATCAACACTATCGCGGCTTTCCTTATCAGAAATATATAAGGCATATACCGACACTTCATGCATTCACGCTAAAGAAAAACCATTCACGCTAGACAAAAATCCATTACGAGCTTACCCTGAATAACTCCACTGATTTGATAACAATTAAAAATGACTTAAGACTTGTCCACTTTACCTCTGCTTCGTTTAGATAGAGAAAGTAATGCTTTATTTTGAAAAAATAATACTGATAAATGGTTTCGTATCGACTTGAGTTTCACTGGATTTTTTCACTTTCATTTTGTATCTTTCTTTCACATCCTCTCAAGTGTTATGAGCGCACATCATTTTAATAGCTTTCATTCAGTTTATCTTAAAGATAAATAATTATATCAATTTACAATTTATTAGTAGTTATAATTGCTTGAATGTATGGAGGCCATATTCCTCAACAAGAGTTCATTCCGAGTGGTCCGAATTGTTCGTGTCGTGTCGTCGCGTTCCGTTGGCACAGCGTTTTGTGCTCCCCCGAACACTGGGCACTAGTGCTGTGTGTTTCCCCTCCCCTCCCCTAATAGCAATTCAGTGCTACATGTTCCCTTTAAAATGGACGAATTGTGAGACTTCGTTAAGCTTATAAGAAGCAAAAATAAGTGTAAAGATATGATAACAGGAGAATATATTTTGAGTTTTGTCAGATTTCTGTTCTGTTCTGTTCTGTTCTGTTCTGTTCTGTTCTGTTCTGTTCTGTTCTGTTCTGTTCTGTTCTGTTCTGTTCTGTTCTGTTCTGTTCTGTTCTGTTCTGTTCTGTTCTGTTCTGTCGTTTTCAAGTTGTTTTCAAGGTTTCGGGGTTAGCTAAGGTGCGAATTCTGTGCCACCTGTTCGTATTTCTTAATTATCAGTTGGTATCTTCTTTCATTACCGATTTCTTGAAAAGGATTTCAAGAAATGTTCCCAGCTTCAACCTCATAACATTTTTAAGCCTTCGTATTGGATATTAGGCTAAAGGAAAACTATTAGCAGCTAATGAAATCTTTCCATTCTTAAATTCAACATTGATGAGATGATATAATATTCTTGCTTTCTTGAGTATGTTTTGAAATCCTAGCAGTATTGTATTTCTGACGGCCATGGGTTTAGTGATTAATTTGTTGCTGAAATTTATCCCAGCTCACAAAAGATTTGCACGCAAGAAGTCCACATTGCATGACTCATAGTTTTGATTGTCGCCCCTAAGACAGTAAAGAAATTGTTTGCCAGCTTAGCTTACAAGTAATACAATAGTCCTTCAAACAGCTGTGTACTTCACAGTAACTCATCCTGTTTATAAGACATTCATCTTAGAATAAAAGAAAAAGAAAAAAAAGAAAGAAAGAAAGAAAGAAAAAAAGAGAAAAGAAAAAAGAAGAAAAAGACCAAAACTTAATCAATAAGACAAAGCTTGCCATTATTCTCTTTACAAATCATGTGTGGAAAACAACTTGTACACATTCTATGCATATTGAATGAGAACTCTTAAGAAGGAAATGAAACTGAAGCAAAGATGAGGATTGATTTTCTCCAAGGGGTAAGGATTAAGGAAGCTTCGAACCTTTGCTAATACGCATCCAATTCGCGTATCTCTTTTTGAACCTTTATTTGCGTTTTGAATTATGTTAAAAATATACTATCCAAATAAACATCCAAATTTGATTTTTTTTTCTTCATAATTTAAGGAAGTATTTCGTAAAACGGAACATTTTGGGGGTAATTTCCACATCTGTATATAAAGCCGGTTGTCGCAAATGTGAAACTTTACTTGTTTTCGTTTGAATATTTTTGCTTTTCCCTTGTTCACATGCACAGTTTCTCGCTGTAACGATGGTTTTATTGAGTCTTTCTTTTTTCAAATTGGTTTTTAAACGATCGCCGTATGAAAACCAAGGGAAAAAAAATTATATTCATTACTATACTCCTATCCAGCTACTTCTGAGGTCTTGAATATGCAAATAAAAAGTATGAATTTTGCCTCAGAGTGCGCGCCGCGTTTCATTATGTTTTTGGGAAAATGGAAAGACATAAAAAAGGACAGAACATATGGTTACCTGGAATAATAAAAAGGAAACGCAAGTGAAGAAAAACATGATAGGTTTCCAGTTTAGCCACCAAAACCGTATTAGTTTCAAGGAAGCTCTCAAGGGATTCGGAAAAGAAGAAAGGGACAGAACCACGAGCAGCTGAAAACATATTAATCTATTTATGAAGGCGGAGAAAAGTCAAAATGATTGGCTTACATATGCATATTAATAGGATAAGAGAATCAACTGCTTGGTTTTTATTTTCATACCATTGGTATTAAAGTAGGACATATATGCCATATATCCTTGCTCACACCAATACACTATCCATACTCACCCCAATACACTATCCATACTCACCCCAATACACTATCCATACTCACCCCAATACACTATCCATACTCACCTCAATACACTATCCATACTCACCTCAAGAACAACTTTCCATACTCACCCCAATACACTATCCATACTCAACTCAAATACACGCATCGATACTCACCGTAAATACACTATCCATACTCACCCCCATACACTAAATCCATACTACCCACCCCGAATACAGTTAATCCATACTCAACCAATGCACGAATCCATACTCACCTGTCAATACACTGGTTCATATTCACCCCAATACCACTAGCCATACCCACTCCCATACACTATCCAGACTCACTCCAATACAGTATCTATACTCACCCCATACACTATCCATACCTCAACCCAAAACAAGTTACCATACCCACGCCCAATACACTATCCATACTCACCCCAATACACTATCCATACTCACCCAATACACTATCCGTACTCACCCAATACCTGTCCATACTCACCCCAATACACTATCCATACTCACCCCAATACACTATCCATACTCACACCAATACACTTTCCATACTCACCCCAATACACTATCCTTACTCACACCAATACACTATCCATACTCACACCAATACACTATCCATACTCACACCAATACACTGTCCATACTCACACCAATACACTATCCATACTCACCCCAATACACTATCCATACTCACCCCAATACACTATCCATACTCACCCCAATACACTATCCATACTCACCCCAATACACTATCCATACTCACCCCCATACACTATCCATACTCAACCCAATACAGTATCCATACTCACCGCAATACACTATTCAGCTTAAACCCAACACAATATTCATTCTCAACCCAAAACACTATACCAGTATACTATATTATCCCAACACAGTCTACTCTCACCCTAACACAATGTATATTCTTACCCCAAAACGGTTTACTCTCACCCTAACGCAATGTATATTCTTACCCCAACGCAGTCCACTCTCACCCAAACACAATGTTTATTCTTACCCCAACACGGTCCACGGTCCACCCAAACACAATGTTTATTCTTACCCCAACAAAGTCCACTTTCACCCAAACAATGTGTATATTCTTACCCCAACACAGTCTACTCTCACCCAAACACAATGTATATTCTTACCCCAACACAGTCTACTCTCACCTTAAACACAGTGTTTATTCTTACCCCAACACAGTCCACTCTCACCTAAACACAATGTATATTCTTACCCCAACACAGTCTACTCTCACCCAAACACAATGTATATTCTTACCCCAACACAGTCTACTCTCACCCAAACACAAAGTTTAGTTGCCTGCCTGCTTGTCATTGCTCATATTTTGGATGACTTCACTCCCTGGACTGGACATAAAGGGAGTTCAATTGGCACCCAAATATATAGTCTTCTCGAAAACATTTTAAGCAGGGTACCGATAAACTATATTGGACAACAATTTTATTATGGGATTGTACAAGAATTATTAGGAGGGGAACCTGAAAAACACCCTTTCAGACTCATTAACTGAAAAGTGGAACATGAAGTCAACTCTCTGACAGAAAAAAAAAGCCAAAGATCTACCTCTAGCAGCATAATCTAAAGGTCAGTGGAAGTAAAGCGGCACGCAATCTTGATATTTATTGCCATTCCCTAACTCTAACTATTCCTGTAACCGCAGAAGAAGAGATTAAGGGGAAGCTTTTCAAAACATCATAAAAGTAGCACCGGTAAAAATTTATTTTAATTACACAACCACTAAAAATGGAAACAAGACGCAGAAAAAAAAGGTTAACCCTTGAATCGTGACAGTACGTTATCAGATATATCGCTGAAAATAGACAGCATAATATGGTAGATGGGAACAGTGTAGTACAGCTGGGATGCATCCGTCGATAGCTGAAGGGCCTCATGACGTACGTTCCAGATGAAAGGATGGGTGCCCTGTAGGCTATATTTGTCTGGCAAAAGCCAAACCCACGCTTTTTGAATTAAAATTGCTTTCGTTTGGTGTTGTTTTGTTTGACTCGGAGTTAAACGGCGCTCAGGTGGACCGCCGGGTGTTACAACCATACATTATCATTTAGAAGGGCTCCGCGATCAATGTCAAACAAAAGGGGGTATGAAAAGGTTTATATCTTCGCTTGACAATACTATTCACAAAAAGCCCTAGAGTTGTGCAGTAGGAAATAAAGCATGTATTTATTAGTGCCTATTCCAACGTTATTCCTTTTGTAGTCGAGAGTCAACAACACTAGTACCATATATCAAACCTATAAATGATTATATGTATAAATATATAAGGGACCAATATAAGATATAAATATCCTGAATTTTCAAGGAAAGACAATAGGAAAAAGGGGAATATATATATATGTGTATATCTATTCAATATCTATATATGTGTATCTATCTATTCTCAAATTTTCAAATCTTAAAGCGGTGCATATATCTATAACAAATTGACATCAGTTTTTATATGTTTCTGTCCTCTTATTGACGATAAATTGCATCATCACATTGTCAAAGTAGTGTGGATCCGCATACTAGCTACTTTGACAATGTGATGACGAAATTATCGTCAATAGGAGGACAAACACGTAAAAACCTGATGTCAATTTGTTTTTTACAATCACAAAAACAATAAAAACGTCTGATTTTCATTGATCAAAACAACTAAAAAAGAGCGCGCACAAGTTGAGGTCAGCTTTATCTGTCTGTCTTCTTATTGATGATAAAAAATAACCAATCAGCGCGCGAGAAATTTGTAAGTTATTGTAAATAAATAAATAGATAAATAAATAAATGAATAAATAAATAAATAAATAATATATATATATATATATATACACTCGATTGCAGAAACGTTGTAGTATACATTTATACATATATCTAATTTATTCAGTATACTTAATGATATGCAAACAGGAAAATCGCTTTATTTATTGTCTGTTTCATTCAATGACTGTCAAAATATTTTTTTCGTGTCTATTAGATCGTACAGATTATAAATCAGTTGGTTTTAAGCGTTGAAAATGGTTATTTTGCATTATGCATCTCATTAGATATTTGTATAAATGTATAAACTTCGGAAACTTTCTCTCTTATGATAAGCCTTTAAATTCTTAATGTAAAAATACTTTTTCTGTAGCTTAATTTGAATACTTCTGTGTTCCCCTGAAATAATACGGCTCAGATTTTCTTAAGAGTGCGCTTCAGTAGAAAGGGTCAAACTATTCTGAGCCTAATTTATAAGGCACCCTTTTAAATGTCACTTAAAGCCGGCTTTTTTTAATACGGGATGGCAACCAGCCACCTCCTTACCTCCTTTTACTTTTTCAAATAAGAATCTGAAAGAAAAAATCATCCTGGCTCCACCATTGATTTTACTGAGCTCACTTAAGACTTTAAGCCATTAACACTTTAACATTCATTTGATATCTCTTCTTCTAGCCAAGGATCAATATCTGATATCATTAAGCTCATGGTTAGGTGATGGCTTAGGAATATTCGTGTTTAAAAAAAACCTTAAACATATTTTTTTGTCCCATCGACCCCCTGACTTGCATTAATAATGATCAGATAAGTTTCATTTTGTTTTATCTAACGCGCAGGAAACTTGGAGGTAAGCCGTCCCATTTAGTCGATCGCCTATTATGATAAGGGAGGGTTGAGATACACACATATTTTTTTATCGTGACAATTAATTCTTTTTACAAGTTTGCGCTTTATTCTAAACCTGAATAAGCTACTATGATCCTGAACAGCAACTTCAGGATTGGCGTCGGAAATCAAGGTATACATGGATATAATAGGAACAAAGCAAAATAGAGGGTTACAAGATCATATAGGAAGTCTGTTTGTCTGCTCTAACAAGACAGAATTTCATTATCCAAGATTGTTACTGTCAATGGTAGTCACATCTATCATGTTAGTATCCGGACATGTCATTGCAGGGGCGACTAACATATAACTAAGGTCTTTATTATTACAGCGATTTCTACGTTTGCGGGTTGAATTGGACCGAATGCCAAATGCACAGGTGAAAAGATTTCCGTTAAATTTTTCTTAGTATTCGTAAAGAATGAATTTAAATAGATGGATGGATGGATGGATGGATGGATGGATGGATGCATGCATGCATGCATGCATGCATGGATGCATGCATGGATGCATGGAGGGCAAATGACAACTTCTAACATATACCCTCAGAAAAGCCCTTCATTAGCCTTAGGCAAAAACACGACTGTCATGTTTACAACGAAGAACGTTTTCCAGCGAGTGCAACCTTGTAGAAATTGTGGTGCATCAAATGATTTATTTAATTATTTGAACAAATCCCTTTCTATCTTTAATCCTTTTTCAACCCTTGCTGTCAAAAATACTCGAACAAAATAAACAAGAAGTTTGATGCAATAGTACAAACTCAAGAACCACCGTCGTAAGTAAGTACGCAGGTTTTTCAAGATATGTCAAAATATTGAACTGTCGAAATTCGATCCCTAATGATATTAGGCAACTACTCTTAATTGACAAGTATTCTTAATTACGACATAGACGATTTTCCCCCATGGTGGCTACTAAAAGGAATTGTGTATCTTTCTTAATTTTTCAATGGCCGATCATCTTTTTATTTGAGCAAAAGGAAGGATGGCGATTAGCAAGGATGATGGTTATTAACATCCGTCAGATTGGTATGGATAAAGGAATTATTATAATCGACAGATTGGAATGAGGTGGAATTACTGAATTTTATTTTGTTCTGTATATTCAGTATCTAAGATAAAAATTAAGAATTAGTTACTTGTTCCCCTTGTTTACAGTCTGTGCACAGTGCATGCGAAACACTCTCCATTCATGATCACAGCTTGATATATAGTACGAAGGGTGGCATGGGTGGCAAACGCTGTTAATGCGTTGTCGGTCATTCATCGTCTTTCAACATCTGGTGTTAAGAAAGACAAAGGCATTATGTTTAGCTGAATGGGCAGAATACTTAACACTTTTCTGTTGGATTACCTAAGATAATCACAAGGACGCTACGGATAGTCCAAAACTGTAAGATAAAGCAAACTGTTGTAGAGGGAGGCAATTATCTGAAACAAAATATTTTATTTTCTTCAGATCAGACAGCGTCTCTCTTCCAAAATAGTCACAATTGCATGCCATTCATATATAATGCGCCGTTTGAAAATATATAAGATGCGAGTCTAGAAAGTTACCTATAATCAAAACATTTGCTTCACTCCGGTAAATGCGCCACTATGCACGACATCAAACTAATTACTTTATCCTAGATAGTCGTAACTTTAGTACATTGAAGCCATGATTCGGTGTATCACAATCACACCGTGTGTTCTAATCAATTTCCTTTCAATTACTTTATAGTACATGTATATATTAGAATCGCAACCTTGCTTTTTCATGTACTATCTATATTTATTATTATTGGTTTTTTTTAAGGATTTTCATAATAAATGTGATTGTTGATTCCTGGCTAAGTGTGTGGCTCGAAGGCATTAAGTGGACACATTAGGTCCGACAGCTGAGCCCTGGGGCATAACTTTAAAAATTCTAACCATCGTAAACTGAGAGAATCTAAATCTTTCAGACTGGCTTATCAATTGGATTTACGTACATCTTTTTGTAGTTTATCATACGTCACACAGGGAGAATTTAGACTCCTGGTCCTTTGGCACACAATTATATAGAGCGTTTTCACGTGACGTCACAGTGGCCATTATGGGGTACCAAAATAATACATTTTCTATCCTCCAGGAATTTAACTCTATTTTTATGCAAATACCGTACAGAAAGTTTCTATTGTTTATGGCTGCCTTCTCACGTGAGTGAAAACGCTCTATTGTATATATTACACCACGTACGATGTATGATTAGTTTCTCTTAAGATATATTGAAAATTTCCTTTCAATCAAAAGGAATATGTGCAAGCGTTCTCGCTTCAAAGGCATCGTTTCCATTATTACTCGCGCCGAACATTGTTGCTCTTTAAAAGCCAGACAACCTTTAGTATATATCATAAACAATGTTTACGGAAATATTCCCTGAAGTGAAGTCATTTCGTAGCGTTTTGCCAAAGAAAAAACGCAATAAAAACATTATATGAGTAGGTTTCATAAAGTGCTGTAGGATATTTTCAAAGCATCTTAGCCTAATAGTATGAGCGCCAACGCTCTAACCTATAGATACGGTGCAATTGACGTCTTTCTCATGTTCACTGCTGGAAAAATAAACCGTATTATGAAGATAAAGCCTTAATCTTTAGCAATCTGAAGGATTGAGGTTGAAAAAACATATATAATACAATAGAGCATATTGATTAAAGACCCCTCAGATTTCCTACTTCCTATATCTCTGACCGCAACCGTTATTTTACATCAAGGGGCCTATAACTGAGCCCGAGGCACACCATAAAAGATCACTTAAGAACATCCTTAATGTTGTCTCCTTTTTTGCTTCATACTGAAAAACGAAAAGATTATTTACAAAGTATTAGTTTGTATTTTCCTGTAATCTGCGCATTAGGGGATTTTAAAATGTTCATGTAAATACACAGGGAGATAAGATAAATGATATTAGACCTTTACGTGCAGAAAGTGGGAAACTGAGTTAGACAACAATTAAAGACGTAATAATTCTACTATCAAGGATGTGACTTCAATACATGGCCACTACTTTAATAGTTCTATTAATTTATCTCTTTGTTCGTAAACGTAGGTGATGATTAAGATTTATCAGATAAATATCGATGTATATTAAGTAATTAGTGACGCATAATGCCTACTTTTTTTGTACAGTAATCTGCAAACTGAAAGCATACATAAGCTGTGATTAAATTTCATCGCAAAACTCATTTCGTTCAGCGCTAGCTTTTCATCCATTAAACTTTCTGTTTATTCAAATCGGTCATCTTTTCATCAGAGCTATAAGCCGATTATCCTTAAATAGAATTATTCATTGACCAGTATCAGTTCTGTTTGTTTGATATAAATATGCTGGTAGCTCATAGAGCACAAGTGAAGCAAGCTTAGGAACACGAGGCGTAGCCGAGAGTTTCTTCGGCTTCTCGAGTGCTCTACAGCTCCCAAAGTCTTTAGATCACAGTGCAGAGACATAAGCAACCGTTTTATATTACTTTTATATAATATTTTTGAGCAGCTTTGCGCGAGCATCTAATTTCTATCCTCTTATATATTATGACGGTAGTCAGCCAATCAGCGCGCGCGTTATATCTCATGATCAAATATTTTATATTAGAGGACAGAGACACACTCACACAAAACCGTTCAAAAATATTTTATGAAACCAATATAAAAAGGCAGCTTATATCTCCGTACTTTGATATATACACTCCGGGAGTTGCAGAACACTTGCCGGCGAAGCAAGAAAAACACTCGGCTACACCTCGAGTTCCTAAACGTGTTTCTCTCGTGCTTTATAGCTCCCAGCGTTTTTATATCACAGTACAGAGATAAGCGTGTGCGTTTAATATTGTTAATTTCTTAAATAGAGAAAGACAAAAAGAGGTAGAGAGTCAGAAAAACAGTCAGAGAGAGATGCAAAAATGCAAAAAACAAAAACAAAAAACAAAAAAAAAAAAAACACAAAAACAGTGGTTACAAAAGAAGATGAAGTAAATAAATTGAACTAAACGGAATGGATTAATAGATAGCGTTGTTTAATGGGTGGGTAAAAGGGGAGGAAAGGATTGGATTGGATAGGCGGGTGGATAAACGAAGGGATGGTATTTGCATGCATGGAAATTGATAGATAGTAAGTTTTATATATATTTATCTTTTCAAATGGATAGATGACTTAATGGATCTCAAATGATAGACAATTTGGAAGAAAGGCAATCTTGCTGACCCAAAAAATAGTCGTTCACTTTAAGTATATAATGATTCGCCAAAGATAAGATAGTCGTTAGAATTTTGCCATCTGATAAGCAAACTGCAGCCTGATTTAAAGAGGCCTGTAGACACCCAGCGATTAATATTTTTCTGTGAAAAATAAGGAAATTTACGTTTTTTCAACGGAAAAAAGTTGTTATTTTTTTGCAGCATGAAGTTGTCATATTTTTCCCCGTCTAGATCTGAGTCGTAAGAACATGGTGTTTACAATGAAAAACAGTACTTAAAAGAAAATACTATGCTAAATTCGTTTTAATTGAACACTAAGGTTTTTGGCGTGTTTGATCCTTGCTTCTGTGAGCAATTTAGGAAATAAGTATATAGCTACTATCCACCCAGTTCTCCATACTCACCAACCCTAATCAAACTGTCAAAATCTTAGCAGGTTTGAGCCTAATCAACAGCTGGCAAAAATTGAAATTAAAAAAGCGAAAAAAAAAAAAAAGCCTGTCAATGAATAAACATAAAAATAAACCATTGTCGAGTTTTTAGAGCATCTCAATCTTGCATTTCTGCTTTTATCTTTCTGCTATTTAATTAATCCATGGTGTCAGTGTTCAGCGAATAAACAAGTGTAATTAAATATATATGTATATTATCTTTGCTCTTATGCACTAAACTAAAAAAAGAAGCAATCGTAGACTTGCTAGAATAGCTCAATAAGGATTCGACTTAAAACAATTTGATCATAAACATTTTTCATCGACGAAATAAAAAAAGAAGCATTTATATATACGGTGTAGAGATAAATCAAATGCTTGTGATTGATTAATATATTTCAAAAAAGTACAGCGCTTAAGATTTATCATGTCAAAGTGATTTTTTTACCGAATTGTCATAGGAGTCGTTTAAAGTGCCATACTTGCTTGTAAGACTTTCCAAAAGGAGTCACAGCCATTATTGGAAAACAACCAAACGAAGAAAAATATGCATACAATAAATAGACATTAAACTATTTAAAAGGACCTAATATATTATCCTTGGACAAAATATTTTGCTTTGAGTCGTAGGAGTTTTTAAAAACTTCCAAACAAATGGATATAATTTACATGATGTTTTATGAAAAGGGCAAAGGCGCCTTCATTTTGCGATCAGCATGATATAAATCTTAAACAACAACGAGAGGAAAAGCATTTCCTACTGAAGGAGTACTTACACTTTGTTTCACGGTACTCCCATGTTGTTTTAATCAGTGTCAATGTTTTTAAAACGCCTATAACTTAGAGGCAGACAGCAAAGTGCGTTTTAATGGAAGTAGGGTTGTGTGTGAGGCAGGAAAAATGAGTTTGAAAAATTATTGCCAAATGAATGATATAGAAGCATTAGAGTCACCGAACAATCAGGCTGGGTATTTGTTTGCTACTTTGATGGTCATTGAAAAACCTTATCTTCATGCACTTCTTTGCAATGAGGGAGAACACAAATAGAATAGAATAGAATTTGTATTAAAAAATGAATTAGAAATTGCCATGCTTTTGGGCCCATTTTGATTCATTTTGTTTAATTCATGATAGGAGGTCGCCAACGGAAGATCTAGCACCCATAGTCGGAAGAAAATCATAAGCAAATAGATATCGTATCGGGGAAATTGTATATTGTCTGAATTAAAGAATAATCCAAAAAGTAACAGACCGCTCTTACCTAAGTACGTTGCGTCTCACCGGTTGACAAACAACTCGAACGTTCATGTTCATCGTTATATATTTATTCATAAGAGTAGGAAATACAGGCTTGTTGTGGTGAATTTTCTTGCCGTATCAATGAGTCCAGGTTATCAATGTCGCCCCAACATGTACGTGTTAGGATCCTGATATTAGTCTTCGAGCTAAACCTCTGGTACTAACATGTCTGCAATGCAAATGTTGTGAATATAATGACAAAAAATGATATATCGAATTTCCTTTTTATTGAAATTGCTTAGTCTGTATACTCGTATTTCATCAAAAATTCAAGTAAATACTACCTTCGTTTACATATGAAATAATTAAGATTGTTCATAAAAAATATAATAGCCTTGATAAATAATTGAAATTATAGAAGGTTCGAGCTATAGTGTGGTGAACCACTCTAAAAGAAGCGATAAAAAAAATACCCAGTGAGAAAATCACTGGATAAAAAACAACAACACTTCAGTACGCGAGGGAACGATTCCTTTGACAGATTACTTATTAATATTCTATAAAAAACATGGTCATTTTTCAAAGCTTTAATCCATTGGAAAGGAATCTTTTAAGCCAGTTTATCGAAGCCTCCGCGAGAGAAAAATAGTGGTCAATCGACGTTTTCACGACTCAGACGGGAGTTTTAATTGCAGGAAGCGGAATCGAATTCTAAATCCTACCTCCAGGTTTTTGAGATAAAAACCATGTTCTCTGACCATTAATGACTTATTTAATAAAACTCTTAGGCTCAGACAAGTAATCATGAAAGCGGAATTTTTCTCCTCTATGAAAAACCCATATAAAAAAATTGGGATCCATAAAACTGTAATCCTCCACACTTATTCGAAAAGATATTGCGCTTTTTACAAAAACGTGTTATGTATAAGTAGAGTTAATATTAACTCTAGTATAAGCAGGTTCGGTACACGAAGCACAATCGACAAGACTCGTCTTATTTGTAGCCATTTTTTGTACGAACGATAATTCAAAACTGAAAGGAAAAAAGGACTTAAGCACTCTAAGTTTCCAGATATTAACTCTAGTATAAGCAGGTTCGGTACACGAAGCACAATCGACAAGAGTCGTCTTTGTTTGTAGCCATTTCGTCGTACGAACGATAATTCAAAATCGAATGGAGAAAAGGATTTAAGCACTCTGAGTTCCCAGATATTAACTCTGGTATAAGCAGGTTCGGTACACGAAGCACAATCGACAACAGTCGGCTTCTTCGTAGTGATTTCTTTGTACGAACAATAATTCAAAATCGAATGAAAAAAAAAAAAAGGTTTTAAGCACTCTAAGTTTCCTTGGTGAGTTGTGGACATTTCCGTTGTGTTCGTTTTTGACTTAAATCTTTAAAAACATAAACAACCAAAATTTACCGAACAAGTTCCCGTTTTTGGGGGTTTGTTGTTTTTCTTCCTTTTTGTTTTTTTGGTAAAGCATCTAAGAAAAAACTCCTTGACATTGCCTTTGAGATAAAACGAAGCGAATAGTCCCACAACATACAGAATAATAGAAAACTTGCGTTAAAAATACAGCTACTTCAAAAGACGGATGTTTGTAGGTCACGTGATCAAATTTAACGCAGGCGTGCGTTGGCTTTATAAGTCTAGGTGATCGGCTTTAAAGCCATTTGGCGATTTGTCAGCAGTGAGATCGTCCGTTAAACATCAAGTCATGACGGGTTTATCTCGAGGTTTTAACTTCACTCCCACGTTGAAGTCCACTAATGAAGAAGGATTCGGCAATAGCACGGAAGGTGAACAAATGAGCCCCGTGCTCGTACATATATTCACCACACTTTATCTTTTCGTCGAGATCATTGGAATAGCCGGCAACCTAGCTATCTTAGTTGCTTTCTTCAGGGTTCGCAAGCTGAGGACCAAGATCAATTTTTTCTTGATAAGTTTAGCATTTTCTGATTTGACATTTCTCATTGCTTTTCTTCCTCTACAACTGGAATGGCACTTGAAGAAAATATTTATTCATTCGTTGCTCGTATGCGAGATGATGTGCACTGTGTATTACTTTATAATCTCTTGTTCCTGCCTTAACCTCATGGCGGTCAGTGGATACCGTTACTTGACCATTTGCTATCCATTCCTCTCCAAGAGAATCGTAAAGAACCAGGTACTCTATGTAGTAGCTCTTATCTGGGCTTATTCTGCAATCACCGCAATGCTCCCAGTCTTAGGATGGCGTTCTCAACCTAGTTCTGTCGATTACCAATTCTGTGATTTCACTTTCGACAGGGGCTTCATTTTTTTTACTATTGGTGTAAACTGGTTTCTGCCGGCTTTAGCCGTCTTTGTGTTTTATGGGCTCATTTTCAGAATTACCCGAATACAAGCCAAGAAAATTGCCAAGAACCAAATCACCTTGGAAAAAAGTGAACGCAAGAGGCGTAATTATCTACTAAAAGGAGCCATCAGCCTCTCGAAAATCGTCGCTGTGTATTTGGTATGCTGGTTGCCATTTATAATTAAGTGTTTTCTTAGCCAGCTAGACAACTATGAGCTAATCCCTTTCGTCTATCACTATCTCATAATGTTCCTTACCTACAGCAATTCGGCGATAAACCCGTTTCTTTACGCAGGACTATGCGAGGACTTCAATTCGGCATTTCGAAAAATCTACAGGCAATTCTTAAGCAGCATGAGGTCAATTGGGAACTCGTCAGGAGACTATCTTAGAACACCATTAAATGTCCTACACCAACGAAGTATAAGCTCCAACCAAAACAATAACATTCAGTTATCAACACAAGTAGGACGAAAAACGTTTGGATCGAGATCATCACTTGTATCAACAAGCAGCGACGATGTTGAGTTCGACAGCTTGATGCACTCCAACTAGATTTCCAGCCTATACTAGACACTAAATAAAGATAATTGTTTATTCATTTTTTATTTTGGCCGGCAATACGATGTCAAAGCTACTTGGCAAAGTCAGTATAACCTTGCTTGAGTGATAATAGGAGACAACAGCTAGCGATGAATAATTGCTCTATTGAGGCTACTTGGGAAAGTATTAGTAACAATTGTATACATTGAAACCGAAAAGAAAGAAAGCTAAACCGACAGATAACTTAGCAAAGTAGCGATTGCATGTTAGCAAGCATAAGATAGCAAAGAACTAAAATACAGTGGGAAAAAATGAATAAATGAATCGATGAATGAATGAATGGAAGAATGAAGGAAGGAAGGAAGGAAGGAAGGAAGGAAGGAGTGGATGGATGAATGAATGAATGAATGAATGAATGAATGAATGAATGAATGAATGGATGAGTAGATGAATGAATGAATGAACCATAGAACGAACGAACGTACGATCGAATGAAAAGAACGAATGAAGGAATGGATGGTTGCGGACGAACCCTGGAATGGAAAGGAAGGAACGAAATAAATTCTATAAATAAAAGGTACTAAAAGTTATAACAAAAAAGAGCAGAAAGAAGAAAGAAGAAAAAAGAAAAAATCAAAATCAAAAAACAAAAAACAAACAAAAACAAAAAAACGAATGAACACACACACACACACACACAAAGAAATGTAAACTAACCCTCTTTATTGACATACTGATTTGTCTAACAAAAACCTCTATTTCTACTTGATCTATAAACTTGTGGTAGACCATAAAAATATTAACGGAAGTAATTCCTTAGCGAATCTAAAAGATAAATTTATTAACGATACAAAAGAAGCATGGAAGCAGTTGAAGAAAATAATCTAGGAAAATACATTTTCGTATCAATTGCGCAGCTGAAATGTTTCCTATTAAAACCAAATGCAAAAAAGGAAAAAAAACGTCTTTGGTTCGAGATCTGATGGAATGAACGATCTGAGTTTGAACGGAATTTTTGTTATTTAATGTTTTGGGGACTAAAATAATACGAAAAATCATTTTTCTCAAAGCTTGTGCCTTATGCATATTCCAATCCGTAAAGGAAACTACGTTGTTCGGCAGTGAATGTATTAAAACTTGAATCGTGCTACTCGTTCTCAGATTTCAGATCTCCAACTGACAACGTTTTTTGAAAAAGCTAAGGTTTCAAGTATTAATGTATGGTGCCTGTTGAGAAATTTTCGGTGATAATAAATGAGAAAGAAATTTAAATCTAAAAATAAAGGTAAACGAAACCAAAAAAAAAAATTAGAAAGTAAAATTTTCTGGTAGTCTTCTCGGCGGTATAATTAAGCTCCAAAAACGCAAACGATCAATAGTCTCATTTGAAATTCCTATTACAACTTTTAATCCTAGCCTAGCTCTTAGTTTCACTATTTAAATGGTATTCTAATAACAAAATAAGGTAATCATGGCAACTTATTGAGTTTGAAATACGTTTAGTTTTCAGTTCCTCTAGAATTCTAAAATGTGGAAGTAAAAAGACTGTTGTGTTTGAAGTATGTGTGTTTGCTGTATATATGGCCATAAGATTTAGTACGCACGCGTCAGACTATAGCTGTGGGGCATATTTATTGTATTATTTATTAAATCAAATTTGAAACATAGAATAAACTGGATAAATGATATTTCTTGTTTTAATACATTTTAACCAAATAGGGGACCCAGAAATGTTGATGTTGAAGCTCCTCCTTCCCCCACTCCACCCCCACTCCACCCCCACTCCACCCCACTCCACCCCAGCCCAGCCCACTCCCTTCAAAAATGGTGTGCTTTTCTGATGCTCCCTCGAGCAAAGCTGAAACCAATAACCTTGGAGATTTGTTAGACCTATAAGATCGTATTGTTTCCGTCTACTGAAATAGGTGATGTATTTTTCCAATGAAAACAATAACCTTTCTTTTATTTCGTGATGCTAAAACGTGGTGACACAAAATGGCACAGAGGCCTAGAGGGAACTATTTTCAAGATATATTCACAAGCTTTGTAAGGGCTTTCCATAATGACTTATCAATAACTATTTTTTTCATTTTTACCTGTGTGTCGTACAGACTTTGATCGACAAACAACGACAAACTTAAATACAATTTTTCCCCCATCACATGGTAAATCACGCTTCTCTCTTGGTTTTCGTAAATTGCTTCATGATCAAAGCAGGATCTCAAGAAGAATTCTATAATGTGGAAATTGAAGTAAAAAGACTTGTGTGTTTGAAGTATGTGTGTTTGCTGTATATATGGCCATAAGATTAAGTACGCACGCGTCAGACTATAGCTCTGAGGCATATTTATTGTATTATTTATTGATTTAATCAAATTTGAATCATAGAATAAACCGGATAAATGATATTTCTTGTTTTAATACATTTTAACCAAATAGGGGAGCTTTCCATAATGACTTAACTATTTTTTTCATTTTTACCTGTGTGTCGTACAGACTTTGACAAACAACGACAACTTAAATACAATTTTTTCCCCATCACATGGTAAATCACGCTTCTCTCTTAGTTTTCGTAAATTGCTTCGTGATCAAAGCAGGATCTCAAGAAGAACTCTAAATGTGTGCCACGTGACAGTGTGTAAATAAGTATATTTCGCTTTTCAGAGGTCTTCAAGGCCTTCTTCCTTAAAGGAAGATTGGCCGCTTTTCAATTCTTGTTTTATCAAGATAACAAATGAGCCGCCAACTTTAATGATTAATTTACAGCAATAGCGTAGTTGGTGAGGATGAAACAAATCATCGTAAGGCTACTGGTCATGAAAAACCCTAATAAAAACAATATTATTCTAAGATGGAAACCGTGGGTTTTTGCTCGCTTGCTGATATTATTGTTCTTTTGGGGGGAAAAAAAAGAGAAATGAAGTGCAAAATAGAGTGAATAATTTTCCTGCGAGATTTTAGCCGCGAACTTGAAGAAACTCTGCTTCCTGTATCAAGTGCAGAAAACAAAGAATAGTGAGACGATTCAGCTTCAAATACTAACATTTAATTTAAAAACGTCTTGATCATTAATCTTTTCTAATGGTTTTTGGACTTACCAAAATGAAAAGGGGTTAAATTGCCGGATTAAAATCACTTTCTTAAAGGATTATTTGCGTTCACACCCTAAGAAAAGTATACATTTATTTTAAAAATAAATTTTCCATTATTTGATTTTATTTTTGTGAAATTATATTATAATTCTTGCCGGGTAAATGTTGACATTAACTTTTGCTGACAAGAATATTAAGATGATATTAACAAATGACAAAGACTACAATGAGAAGAGCTGAACATTGAGGAAGACTGCATGAGGAGAGGACATAGAAGAAGAAGAAAAGAAAAAATAGAAACTAGAAATAAGAAGAGCAAGAGAAAGAGGACAGGGGCGTAGTATGATCGTGATAAGTTCGACTTACGATGTTCTGAAAGCGGGTTTTGGGTCTTTCCGCCCACATTATTCCCCCCAAGGTAAAATCCAGGCTTACTCCCTTGAGAAAAAAGAAGAAGCTAGAAGACGATGATGATGTTAAAATTTGCTATAATCCTTACCTTATGCTTATAATCAAAAGATACTTATTCGAAATTTCAATGAAATTAAAATAATTTCCAGACTGAAAAATACTTATGATTTAATATTACCATTGACTACCTATACCTCGGTGTATCAGGCTTATTATACCCGCATAGATTCTCAGACAAACATGCGTAAGCATAGAAACGGCTAAGAATATTTCCACCCGTGAAAGGAAAAAAATATGCAGAAAAGATAAAAGATAATGCAGTGAAGAAGATTGTTTCGATTACTTATTGGTATATTTCAATTTTGTTTATTGCTATATTATTTTAGACGAACAGATACCAGCCAAGCCAGCAAGTCTACTGATCGCATCTAATCTTTTATTTTTTTTTTTTTATTTTTTGCACTACATAATACTCGATTATTCATTTAAAGTGCCTATAACCTTTATAGGATTATGATCAATTTTGATTTTCTGTGTGTCGGAGATGAATAAACAAAAAAAAATTTTTCGATTGACTAAATATTCTCGGAGATATAACGCCCTAAAGTACGCAGTTTTGCCACGCCCCATCAATTTGGACGGGATCGCGAGGTCTGGTACCTAGTTGGCGTCGAATGACGTCACAACAAGAACGACTCGGCTTCCAATAAGTAAAACAAAGTAGAGCTTGGCTGTTCCTTCCAGTGTTTTTACCTGTTTTGGTCGCTTTATTTGCCTCTTTGTATCTTTGAAATTAACCAGTTGTCAAAGAAAGGCTGTAAGATGAAATTCATTGATAATGCTGATGAATACTTTGATTCAAGCGACGAGAATGAGAGTATTTACGACCTCGAGGACGAAGAATTAGACGAAGCCGTTCATGGATATCCCGGCGAACAGGAATATTCTGATGAAGAAGTTTATGACACTTGGGTTTTATCCTGTCAAATAGTTCCATGCTAGTTTCTTTCATTGTTATAGCTGGCCCCAGTTTTATAGTTACTTAAAAATATGACTTACTGAATCAACACCCATCCTCCAAAAAAACCCTCAAGAAGTGTTTTGTAAATTTGGGTTAAAAAGTTTGACTTTATTATCATTCTATGTTGTAGATATTACGAAAGATGCGGCATGCAATAATAAAACTAGTCAATATTTTGCTTAATAAAACCTGTTACTGACACAATTTAGGTACAACAAATAAAGTATATGTTATGTTTACATGTAAATAAAGAATACTTTTCCCTACAACTAGCCACCAAATGTATTAGATTAAAATTATTGTTGTTGTTCGACTACTTCTCGCACCGGCAACTCAACTTCTTTAGGTGAAGACACGGCGGCAATTGCATCTTTTAAAACCTTTGGAAAATAGATAATTTAAACAGTTTGAAAAATAAAATCAGGGAATTAGAACTATCGAACCAGTAAACATTCCTGGAGATTTGACCAGCGACACTTTTCGGCGATTACGATCCGACAGTTTGGTTTGCTCTTCATGGTTGCAGACATAAATCCTTGGGATGGCAACAGTCCCAACCTCATCTTTAATTAACTGAGGACGATTTTACGAGATAAAATAAAATCTCTGATTATAATCCTCTGGTAGGAAGTGTAGTAGAAAATATGACGGAGGTAGCCGAGGGGTTGAAATTTGCTTGCTTTCTCTTCACAAAATCAATCCATCTTTGCTTCTGGGACGATTGTCGTTATGAAATGGGATCTTATGCAAGTATATACCTTTTCGTAAAATCTGGGGTGTTTGAGCACCCGGCAACAACACATCTAGTCGGCATTTTCTCATATTCTGACCGAAGAACTAGTAAGAATCTTTGCTTATCAAAACATTCGTTCTTGTTGTGACGTCACCACTCAGCGAGACTCTGCTCGGTCCCAGTTTCCCTTTATCCCGTCCAAATTGATGGGGCGTGGCAAAACTGCGTACTTTAGGGCGTTATATCTCCGAGAATATTTAGTCAGTCGAAATTTTTTTTTTTTGTTTATTCATCTCCAACACACAGAAAATCAAAATTGATAATAATCCTATAAAGGTTATAGGCACTTTAAGAAATAACAGACAACCAAAACGAATCAGTTATGTAGGTGTCGTACAACGCGTACATAGTAAGTTTAAGGTACGATTATGACATATACACATATTATAGGCAAACGAACGCTTACATTAACACTCTAAAACTTGACTCTCCCAAAATACCGGCAAAAGACCTCCACTGACAGGCCACCAGACCAGAGTCCATGGTATAAGAATGAAACTACCATCTGGGGACCCCAAAACAAAAGAATCACCACCAGCTCCAAGAGAATCAAGCCCTATTGTGAAATAGTGTGCTAATAAATATAGTAATCATGATAATATGATAAAATTATAGCCATAATAATATAGTTAATGATACAATTGTGTAGATATGACCTTCTCAATACTGGCAAAAGACCCTCACCTCAAAGCCACCAGACAAGAGTAGAAATCTCCTACCTAAGCCGAGTTTCTAATACTGCTACAAAGTTTCGACTATAAAAGAATCTAATTGAGTGTTTTCCATATATATATGGTAGTTTTTACTCTCGGTAAAGAAGTCACTGTTAATTAGGCTATCTGAACTAGAAGGCGAAGAACTGAATAATTCCAACACATTCTGAGGTACTAGATTGTTTTTAACTTTGTACATAAGTATGGCGATATTCTGCAAACTTCTGTTGTAAAGTAAAGTCTGATGAAAAGTTCACTATAGTAAGAATTGCAGACAGCAGACAGCTCTAAGACAGACACATAATTGATTGGCAGTTTATTGGGTTATCGGCTGAAAAATAATTCGTTTAAATAGTGTCGCTGTCCCGTTAGCTCCATTAGTATATTAGCGATCGGACTATTGTGCGAGAGGTTTCGAGGTTTTGGGTCTTAAAATAAGTCGCTAGTGAGAAAAAGGTGTTGTGTCTTGTTAATTATTTCTACAATTGCTTAGTAACCTTCGCTTGGCTAGGATGACCACGTTAATGGCATTCCCATTCCTAACCAACTATAAACGTTCAAAAAGGACAACAAATTTATCAGGAAACGTTGACTTATGCAGACAAGTTACGGCCAGTGCCTGCCTGCCTTCCTCCCTCGGTTTTGACATTCTTGATAACTAACTGCTGTAATCGAAGGCTTTTAAGAGCTTTTCATATTTTCCTAAGGCTGTACTCTATTCATAAGAATGCTTAAGGGTTGCGGCTAAGTATTCAATTAAGGTCTCATATAGAAGCCGGTTTCAGTTGCGGTAAGCATACGATCCATTTCATAGGACTCGGTAAAAAGTGTTTTTAGTGCGGCTACTTTTTCAAAATAAGTCAACCTCAATTTGAAGATAAGCGTGCGGCAAGCGGTGAAAATCGTTTTGCTCTTCAAGAGGAAAAATTCATTAAGGGAGCCAATTTAATTTCAATACTCTTACCGCTATCTTAGAATATCGTAGTATAAATGGAAAAAGTATTTCTTATACAAAAGCCATAATGTGAGGCTGAAGAAAAAAATAATATTTCAAATAATATAAATGATATTTCAACTAGTTATAATAATAGTCGTATGCTGAAATATTTCGTGACTAATTTCTCAATCTGTTCTTTTTAGCTTTATTAACTACAAAATTGACCCGAAAGATAAACGATAAAAAAAAGAAAAAGGAAAGAAAAATTGAACGTGAGCTGGTTCTTTCCGACAAATAAAAAGGTTATATTGATGTTATGACAAAATGAAAAGCGGTAAATTAGGTTTGAAGTTCTCTACAATTTTAATTTCTACATACTTTGGTTATATCTTTCAATTATCAGATATGATCAATGCTCTTCAGTGTACTTGAAAACATACTTCTATGCCAATATATCATTGGTAAAATGCATTTTACTTGCCACAGGTTCTTCGTGATAAACCTATTGAACGGGTTATTTTGAAGATTGATTGCAAGGCTACTCGTCAATCAGTTTGGACAAACTCAGGTGAACCAAGAGTTCTGTTTATAGTGTGACTTAAGTTCAAAGTTCCGCAGATGGTAAATAATTATTTGCTAATCATCCTGTCTTCTCGGCAAGAGAATCCAGATTTCTACTTGAAACTCGTAGCTTTAAATTTTCCAACATCTTGTCGTAGGTGGAATCCGAATATAAAAGCCAATCTTAAGTCGATTAAGTCGTGATTGATTACATTCCATCTATCGACCTGTTAAATGCTTTCGCACACAAATACATTTTTTATCATTGAATTCTTCTAATTAGATTTTTTCGGCTTTGCGTTCATTGATTAAGACACATTTTGTTTCAAGGGCTCTTTAATTGTTATTTATTCTATGAATAAAGGTTTTTTATCTCTCCAGTTTTCCATTTTTTTCATACTCTAGCTAATCTATGTTCCTGAAATAAGAGAAAAAGAAAATATAAGCCGGCGCGCACCGCGCGCTCAAAATACGCATCCGTCAGTCTCTGTATTACTAGTTTATAATGTTTGCCGCGCGCTTATCGATAAGAGTTGCTCTATAATTTTGGACTACAGCCCGCGCTCTGGCTTTGAATATTTTTCTATCCCTACTCCTTAGCATACTAGCAATTTCTTTCTGAAGTTATATATGTTACCAACAAAAATTTGGGCATCTTAGGCCCCGTCCACATTATGCCGGATAAATTTGAATCCGCAACTTTCACACCGAAACCGAAAAAAAAAGTTTTCCGTCCACACATGAAAACGGATAAAATGTTTCCGCGTCCACACTTGTCCGATCAGAGGCGGCAAAGACGGTTCATTGCACATCTCAGCATGTGCATCGAAGCTAAAATTGAGCCCGCGCTGAATTTTTAGCCCTCCCAGCCATGTTCCCATGACAATCATGACGTCATTGTATTCGAAAAAAATTCGGTTACGAAATGTTCTTTCCACTCTGGAAACCGTATTCGAAAAAAATCGTTTTCGGTAAAGAATTGTCCCGGATTCGCCCGGACTAGTGTGGACGGTATAAATAAAAAATTCGGATTCACATTTATCCGGCATAGTGTGGACGGGGCCTTAGTGGGTTTTCTTGTGGGAAATTCAAGGTCTTATTAATCTGTCCACCATCCCATGATATTTCGCACGATACTTATTCCGAAAGAAGGATTTTTTTTACAGTTTTTCTCGCCTTTACTCTACATTTTATAGCTTTTTAAAAAGAACAGCTCCCGTTTTTGCGATTTTTCTCGTCCAACCGTTGTACCGTCAGTTTAGATCCAGGCCATTTTCGGCGGGATCGATGATGATTAGTGATGATCTCCATCATGAAATAAAAACTGCGTTGGGAAAGAACGTTATATTTTAATAATATATTCTTCCCAGACCCCAACAACATCAGCATGGTTCAACGAGCTTCAGGTGGGGATTGAATATTAGCATGGCCTAGGTGAGGGATACAATCGGGAAGTTGGAAGTACACTGCTAGAGGGATGTTGTCGAAAGTCGTTTGACTGAAAAATAAGCAACAACAACAACAAACAAGGCATGATTAATAAACGACGTTTGTATCCAAGCTAGGCCACAATTGCACATGCTCACTATATTTTCCTTTTATTTTATTTCATTTTTTAAACAAAAAGTTCTATGCAAGCACCATCCCGTATTTTTGGCTTGGGGATCCTTGCTCGTTAAAGGCGTTAAAATATACATTGTTTGTGAGTGGGTGTGTGGGTATGTGAGGGGTTAAATTGATATACTCGTTGTTGCTTCTTTTATGTTTTATGAATGTTAAGTACAACAGAGATATAGATAGCTATTCTAACTAAATACATGTTTTTACAGGACTTTTTGAAGTGAAATATCGATATGTAAATAAAGAAATTCACGAGGTTAAGATTTTGCAACGTAATGGTAGCACTTATAGTCAGAAGCCTCAAGCATCATGCATGACGTTTTGTACCTACACTTCCAAGATCCTTTTTTCTGTTATGCTTTTTTCTTTTACTATATTCTCTTGGTATTCAGAGGTAAAGGAGGTTTAACATTGGTATATGAAAAGAGATTTTGAAAAGGATTGTCGGTGGTAGTTTAGGTATAAAACGTCATTCGGGTTAAGGTCTAGTGCTCTAAGTAGGAAAGGAAAAGAAACAAAATGAAAGCCTTTAAATCAAAGGAAGAGTGAAAGCAATAATAAAACAACTTAACAATTAAAATAAAGGAATAAAATAAAAACAACTTTTTTTCTTTCCTTGAAGGCATTATTTAAGTTAAAAGTGTTGAAGTGACTGCATGCCACTTTGTTACCCGCCCCCTCATTCAAGTCCATATTCGTTCTATTTGATTAATCGATCTTAGTTTTTCCATTTCAACGAGATATTACGTCCTCATCCTTTTAAGAGAAATTTTACTTTAAGTGTTTGGCTACTTTATTAGTCATTTGTAAGTTCACTCGTCATTGGCAATAATAGAACGACAGCTACAAGTTTATATTTAAGCCCTTGAATATACTTATTGTGATTGCTCTGGAATTCGAAAGAACCAGATGCCTTTCTTACGAATATCTGTTATTCTTGTCGAAGCGTTTGATTAAGATATTACTTAGCTGTAGTTGCCATCAGTCTGTCGTTAATTAAATGTTATCAACCCCTTGTCGATCTTCTCCGGCGTTATAGGATAAACATAAACAGTTCATGTTTTATCTCATGTTATGTACATTCCTTTTCTTTGTAGCTTCGATATTCTGTCAAATTAAGACAAGAAGGACTTAGTTCATAACATAGAAGGCCTCAGTCCCAAGTTTCACTAGTCCCTATGCCCACAGATGTCTACCGCAACAAAGCCGTCAATCTTTTCAGCAACATCATTTTTTTCCACCTGAGTTACTGGAGACGAAAGAATTTTATTGCGATGGATATCAATAAAAAAACATATAGGAAGTGGTATTGCATTGATTTGATTTGATCAGGCAAAGTGTATGAAATCAGACAATCTTTAACTTGCTATTGTGTGTTGGTACGTCATTAAATAGAGTTGTAACAGTTGTAAAAAAAAAAAAAAAAAGCACTATACTAATGGCAAAATATTGGGGACATATTGGGGTGCAACAATATGACTAAAAATCTTGAGATGTAAATAACAATGGAACGGCTACCATTTTCGTTGATTTAAGAAGCTAATGAGGAACGTTTTGTTATGGTCAACCAAAAACATGGCGGCTATGATGTAGCTTGCTCTTCAAGAATAACGCTTTCCCACAATTTTCATATTTTCAAAGTAAAATGACATATTTTGGACTTTTAGGGCCATTAAGATGTTTTTCCTTGATTTATCCGTAGTATAAATATGCTGATTTCATGCCACACCCATTATTATAAACTTAAACCCTTATTCATTATGTCTGTGCAGTGAGTACCTTAGTTTGAGCTAAGAGAAAATGCCTAAGTAGATTTTTAGCTATTTTTTTTTAGCTTAGTTTGAGCTGAGAGAAAATGCCTAAGCAGATGTTTAGCTATTTGATCGAACATTATCCAATGCACTAGTTTTGGTAAGCGATGAAACAATCTTCACTTTTTATTGTATAAAAGTATGAATGATTCCTTAAGGTCTTTCTGGGTTATTGATTAGTTATAGTAATAATATTTGTTAATGATCCAACAAACGCAATTCATGCACTTTTCAGGTTTCGTGTCACATAAGAACGTGTACGCAGGAAGCCCAACGTAACTTTTTTCAGAAAAAAATTTTTAAAATATATATATACAGGGGAAAATTAAGATACGGTTCTTTTAGCATTCATTTAGCCTTATGAAGTATATTATTCTTCATTCGAAAATTTGTTTTTAAAAGGGTCACAAAGTTTCAGGTTGGACTCCCTGTGGTATGGAAGAAGCTCATCAAAGATGGCGAGGAATCACACAAGTGAAAGAGTCGAAATCACTGAAGTCATTGCCAAAATGTCTGATCGATGGATTTCTTAAAATTTCAATGTACATGTTTGATTGTATTCTTAAACAAATATGGTATGACGTCATGGATTTGTGTTGATGTTTATTTCTTGTCGTCCTCCTTGACACATATCTCGTGAACTCCAAAAATGCTACGAAAAAAAATATATATATAAAAGAGAAATTAGAATTAATTTAATAAGAATGGGATACCGGAATTGTAGTTAGCAGAATTGTGAGGAATCGGTTATAAAACCTTTTTTAGATGATGACACTTGACTGTAAGTTCAACTGATCGTGTTCCTCTTTTAAAGTACATTGTTGATTATAGGTACGGGACCACCATTAACGTGGTCATCAGAGCCACAGTCAAAATCTAACAGCTCGTAATTACAAACCCAGCTTCTTCTCTTCAGGTTGGCCGGGACCAACAATCGAGCTAACAGTGTGGCGGTATTGATATTTCATTACAATAAAGCAAGTTATGCGTGTTTGTCTTACCCGACTTGTTTACACATTAACCCTTCTTTGCATGGTCCACATGATTTTTGTACTTGTGCACCGACATACACATTCTTGAAAAAGTTTATTGGACCGCATACCATGTTCACTTCCAAGGGTGGTTTACATACCGATATATGTGGATTGATAGCTGGTTCTCTGCGATGATTAGATAGAGGAAGTTATATGTAATGCTAATGCTAATGCTAATGCTAATGCTAATGCTAATGCTAATGCTAATGCTAATGCTAATGCTAATGCTAATGCTAATGCTAATGCTAATGCTAATGCTAATGCTAATGCTAATGCTAATGCTAATGCTAATGCTAATGCTAATGCTAAGGCTAAGGCTAATGCTAAGGCTAATGCTAATGCTAATGCTAATGCTAATGCTAATGCTAATGCTAATGCTAATGCTAATGCTAATGCTAATGCTAATGCTAATGCTAATGCTAATGCTAATGCTAATGCTAATGCTAATGCTAATGCTAATGCTAATGCTAATGCTAATGCTAATGCTAATGCTAATGCTAATGCTAATGCTAATGCTAATGCTAATGCTAATGACGTCAAACAGGCTTACCTTACACAACACGTGCCAGCAGGATCCTTACAGTCGTCATGACGATCACAGAATGTTCCAGGCGAACCCTCCTGAGCATCCTTCTTACATCTTCCATAAGTACACTGACCTGCACAACACTGACCGTTCTGGGTGCAAGCCACATTTTCCTTCAAGCAGTGTACACAAAGAAACATGTGACAGTATTTACCTTGAAATCATAGTAGAAGAAAAGGTTCGTTTAGCTGCAATTTGTTGGCTGACGTTAATGGAAAATGTTTTTTAAGACAAAAACGACTGAAAAGATTTATAAACAGGGCCTACGGAACTGTTTTGTTGTCTATATTATGGAAAGGGACTGAAAATATGGCAACTACTTTTTAAAATATCTATATCTTAACATATAATGTCAATATATTATTAAACTCGTTACCTTTATCGCAGGGCTTATGTGCATTGCATTCTTGTGAGTAGTAGCCTGGTAAAAGCATTCTCGCACGAGGCTTCTCGTCACCACCTACCACCGATGACATATCAGAGTCAAATGGACTGGAGGGAGTAAACGCCTACAAATTGGCAGTAAAAAATAAAAAATTAAAATAAAAAAATCAAAAATGGAAATACGGTTCGTTGATTCAATGTAATATGTGTATATTTTCAACATAATATGATCATATCATTGTCTATAATAGCCTTTCTCTCTCTCTGCTTCTCTCCCGATTCTTCTTCTCCAGCGTACGGTAAGGACGTTAATGGGCAAAAGATTCCATCGTCGAAAAATTACTACGATTGTATGATGAACGTATCGCGCTAATCACGTAAACATGGAATGCTGTCATAAATAATCCATATTTTACTGAAAAAAATAAATTGATGGTCCCCATTTTTCACTGAACTCTAGCTAAGAGTTTGGACTTGAAACCTTCGCGTTACGTGAAATTCAATTCCATTTATGCACAAAATAGGTTAGTTTTTTCATCCCATCGTCAGATTTTTTATATTTTGCCTCTAAAATTAGGTATTATAAAGTACTTGGTTTTAGAGTTATAAGATATTAGTTATAAGGTTTTTATGTCGAAGCTTTCTGTAAATTTATTTAGACTAAAGTTTAACCAACGTCCAGGCCTTGCATCGCGACGCACTAGTTTGCGAAAGAGAAGACAGGATACATTGGTATTGGAATAATTTGGCCACGCTAGTGGCAAGTTTAATAATCAATAAACATATATAATCGTACAAAATACCAAAACCCCAAAGAAGCGATATATTCGGCAAAGGTGGGGCGAGAATAAACACGCCGCCAAATCTAGAATAACTAAATACGATAATCCAACCGGTAGGCCGCAGGGGTGGTGGTGGGATGATTTTAAGTGAACTTCCTCGACTGCGAGAATAATAGGAAAGAGGCCGTGTGGTACTTAGACGCCCCTTAAAGTGCCCCATACCTGATTACAGACCAATTTAGAACAAATACTCACATTGTCATAAACGCGTTTTTCAAATATTTTTTTTTTCGTTTCAAACGAATTCCTGATTTTTTTACGGCACGAAATGGCAAAATTCTCATGTCCACTCACTCTCGAAATTTTAGTAACGCGTTCGAGGAGCCTGAAAAATTGTATAGACTTACTTCATCGGGGTGATACACCAATTTTTTTGTGAGTCAAAAGTGCTGTTTTTAAAAGTTTTAAGAAACAAAAAATGCCAAAATATTGAGCTTTTACTTATTGTACGAGTGAATCCAACTTGGAAGAATGCGCAAGTCTTTCACTTTTGGAACGTATCACCCCGATGACGTAATCGCACCAGTCCCCCTTACGCGCTGTCCTTATATGAAAAGGTGCGTTTTGAAAAACTCATTTAAGAATCAGGAATGCATCCAATTTCAAACAAATTTGGATTTTCGCATTTTTTGTGCTGGGCCTATGGGCACAGTACATTTGTTTTTGGTGGCTTAGGTATGATGGGAATTTAGTGTTATGAACATGAGACCTATATCGAAGATGCCATTGGTGAAACACGAGGTGAAAATGCATGCATGTCGAGATCTCTCAGATCGGGACACGGAAGAGTTGAAAGAGGTTGAACATATGTGGTTTTCGTGGTAAGATTGCCTTAATCCAACTTACTCTAAACTTAATTTGGTAGTATTCTAAGCAGATAATTAGAAACTGGAGCTAAATTAGAAACTTAAAGTGCGATTTTTGTTTTTTGGTACAACTCGAATTAGTTACGTAAACAAAAGATTATAAATGGACAGGCCAGGAATTTCTACTGCGTCATTGATGTAAAATAGTACTCGCACGAGTTTTATATTATTTCATTAGCTAGAAAAATGATATTTGGTTTGATTAGCAAAACATATTTATTTCTAGTCAAATATTTTTATGAAAAAACGTATTTCATGCCGAATGCTTGAATGGAGGCGGGCCAGGAATTTCTACTGCGTCATTGATCTAAAATAGTACTCGCACGAGTTATATGTTATTGTATCAACTGAAGTAATGATTTTTGTTTTGGTTAGCTAAACGTATCTATTTCTAGTCGAAGATTTTTATGAAAAAGGGGCTTTCATGCCGAAACCTTCAATGAGTGGGTGGACGAGGAATTTACTGCGTCATAATTTGCATGAAAGAGTACTTGCACGAGTTTTATATTAGTTTATTTATAGATCCTTTCACGGTTTCCGGGGCCATATTGTTTGGGGGGGGGGGGGGGGGGGGGGTGGGGGTCAAAATTTACTGAGAAGCGTAGGGAAAGAGATACGTTTTTCGCAATATTTCCATTCTGAGGTTACCCTGCGAGCAGAGTCTCCTTTACTTTCCCCGAGAGAGAAAAAGGAAAGAGTCTTCTTTCCTTTCTCTCACTCGGGGGAAGGTAAATTTTCGAGACCAAACTTTTTCTGTAGATGGAGAATCCTCTGTTCAATGTTTTATGTGGTGTTTTTGAGCCGATGGAGCCACCATAACACTGGTTCTCAGAGAGATGGAGGCTTGCTTTGGGGTTTGCGACCAAGAATCGTTTATGCTGCTTCAATTTGACCGTAAAAAAATCTTGCCTCGACGAAAAACATATCTCTTCTATCAGCATAACAAAATATTTTATCTAAGTCAAACCGAATCCATGGACTTTCTTCTGTCTTACAATGACTAAATCCCAAATACTGTATTCAAAGTATCCAATGTGCCCAGCACATTTGACACGTTTTCCCGTGTCAAAACTTGTTATGAATATATCTTCAACTTGCATAAGGTCTGTGATTAGGCATTAGGGGCACTTTAAGTACTATACTGCTACGTAACAGTATTCATGCATCCTGTTGGTCGATCTGGGATATACGGATTCATCTAGTTGGATTACCGGGTTTAACAACAGTTTAATGTTTCGACATCAATGTTCTGTGGGTTTTTTTTTTCAATATAATTCAATCTAAACCATATAATACAGTCCGTGAATAGTTGAATTAACTGAATCCACTTCTGTTTTTTGCCTAGATAGTCATTATTTTAAGAAAAGATCCCAAAACCGTGTTTTTGAGACAATTTGTATGGGCTCACATGAGGGGGCGTGAGCTTGAAATCGTAGCTGACCAAATGTTAACAGATTTTTTCTGATGCTATGAACAAAACTATATAAATAAGCATGCGGTTTCAATCGGGGAATTATATGCCTATGACAAAATAAGCAATGCAAATCTCATCCTTTGTTTGACTCTTCGACCTTTATTTGCTTTCATTTCTTAAAACCTCTACATTCGTAAACCCACAAAACTTTGCGGCTTAGGAGGGGGACGGAGAAGTAAGAGGGGGGGGGGGGGGGGGGGGGGACGTTGTGAAAGTTACTATAATTTATACGTTATTTGAAACAACGAAATTAAACAAAACAAAACAAAACAAACAAACAAACACAGGAATGAACATAAATCACTTCCTGAAAATGAATACATAATGAATTCCTTTTCCGTAACACCATCCCTCTTGCTAACCTGAACATACAAAATAATTGTCAGGAAATATCATAACCGATATTCGTTTTAGAAATAAAAACAGCAGTATTGAACATTTGTGATTGATGAACGTTTAGTTATATCTGACAGTATTTTGAATGGTTATTCCCGATTGCCGCAAAGTATTATGGGAATTTAAGTAGAGAATCGGATTTTCCTTTTCATGAAAGCCAATACGCGTTAAGATTCCTGCGTATACACAAATTAAATAGTAAAAGTTATAAACTTATTTGGTAAAAAATGATTTTAAGATGAATAGCCGGCTGTAGATAACATAAAAATAAATTTAAGCATAAAATATAATCAATATAACAACTCTTATTATTTGTCATTCAATAAGTTTGCCACGGATTTCTTTTGTCGGTTTTAAAATCGAAAACCAAATTATAATCATCGACAAATGAAAACTTTTTACGACCATTATTTCAATGACTGTTGGTGAGTTCCAAAGAAAACTTATCTGTTCTTATCTCTCAGTCATACAAGATCACCATGGCGTGTTGATGTTTACAGTTTAGTACAGTATCTTTTGATAAGTCGTAAACTAAAATGACCACCAAATGCTGATAAAAGGTTTGTTGAAGCTAAACGTCATTAACATTATAAATATATTGCGTAGGAAGTGTCTAAATGTCTGTGAATTTGAATATTTCGACTTCATTTTGTCTAAAATGGCGTTTTTTGACCTTCTTACCTTTCTAAAGATGTCACTAACAGCTCGACTTACTCGTTTTGGTTTTGACCTTTTTAAGTCATGATCTCCTGAAACAAATGAAGGAATCCATATATGTAACATGAATAAGATTAAAGATGACCAGAGAATGGTTCTGTGGTCCATTATTGCCGTTTTTGGGCCAAAGGAACGATATCTTCCGTAGCAGTTAATATTCAAAAAAAATTATTACAAATGATTTTGTTTATGCATCACTGGGTTATTATTTCATAACTTATTCATAATTGATTGACTTTTATCTTTTTTTGCAATAACAACTTGCATTTCATCTATATAGTTAAACAATGGATCGACAAATATTCCGAGACTTAAAATAAAGGGGAAAAAACATACTTTAAAGTATGTGACTAAGTTTTATTTCTTATATCCATCACATTTGACCTATTTTAGTCCAAAAGCAACACAATCTTGTTGGCAGGTACCTGCAGTAGACAACACAGGATTACAAGCGATTTGACGAAGAATCGCGTTAAACTCACTAATGACAGGATCGAAAAGACAAAGAAAAATTAACCCAAGCGTTTGTTCGTTATTTTGGATGGCAAAAATGTGTGAGATTAAAAAAGAAATTATAAACGATCTATGAATGTCGTTTTTGGAATTGGTTGATAACACACTATGTTACATTTAGATGTTCCTTGTTAAGCCGATCAATATTTACTTATAAGAAGCTAACTTTTGAAAGGGACCAACCAACCAACCACCCAACCAACCAACCACCCAACCACCCAACCACCAACCAACCAACCAACCAACCAACCAACCAACCACCAACCAACCAACCAACCAACCAACCAACCAACCAACCAACCAACCAACCAACCAACCAGCCAACCAACCTACCGACCGACCAACCAAGCGACTAACCAACTGGCCAACCAGCCAACCCACAAACCGACCAACCGACCGACCAACTCACCAACTTACCAACCCACAAACCGACCGACCAACCGACCGACCAACTCACCAACTTACCAACCCACCAACCCACCAACCCACCAACCCACCAACCCACCAACCCACCAACCCACCAACCCACCAACCCACCAACCCACCAACCCACCAACCCACCAACCCACCAACCCACCAACCCACCAACCCACCAACCCATCAACCCACCAACCCACCAACCCACCAACCCACCAACCCACCAACCCACCAACCCACCAACCCACCAACCCACCAAACGATTTAAAAATGTTCGTGTAAGGCACAGAGAGGGAGAGGAAGTAAAATTTGCCAAACCTAATCTACCTAATAGAAATCAACAAACCTAGCAGTTATATTTTGCAAGGAAAAGAGCTTTTAAAAAGACGCCATGGCGAATAAATGATAACATTTTTCATAGGCATCGGATAGGCAGGTATAAAACTTTAATGGCTTTCTTTTGTTTCTGTCACAGATACCTGCTAGATTCTTTCTTACCCCAGAAAACTTAATATGTCTTCTGTTGTGGTATTAGTAAGACAAAACATGGAAGCCATTGCTGTTTTTATATTATTATGGATGCTAGAGATTCGTAAAACTATTGCTGTAAGTGTAAGGAACAATGATGGACAATCCACAGACGTTCAGTCGGTCAAGAGAGTAAGTTTTTTTGTCTTTCTATATCATATGACATGTATGAAAAATACTAACTAGTCTACCTTCCATTCTTCATTTAGGTAAACATTTATAGTTATGAGAGTTATATAATTTAGACTAACATGGACTTAAAATGCAATAAATGTAACATTTATAGTTACGAGAGTTATGTAATTTAGATTAACATAGACTTAAAATGCAGATTTAAGGCAGTCGAAAGAGAACCCAGATCAAAGAAATTCGAATGCCACTGAAGTACTGCGATCATGTTTTGTCTGCAAGCTGCTAGCTTTTATCAGGCGATGGTGTAGACTGGATGGTGTGTCTGTCATATACCGCTAGAATATTTTTTGATTAATGTTGTTTATGAATTTCCAATCTGTTTTGAATTCCTTCTTTCAGTCTGTAGGTATATGTCTGTGATTGGCTGGCTTAGCGGAGTAGAATCTGGAGGGGAATAATAAATAGGGGACCACTTATAGTGATGACTGGAGAAGGCAATCAATTGCAATTTAGGGAGAATAGGATTTGTAGGCTGGATTTTGGGTACTAGGTTATTTAAATCAATAAACGGCATTGTCCGTCTGATCTGTCTTTGGGTTTTGCCTTTGAATCTCGGAAACTGTTAAACGGATTACAAACCAAATTTTCATTTTACATTTTGATTTTGTTTCAGCAACTTCTTTACCACAACATGCAATATAACATGATGAACATGTATTCTCCATTCCGTCCTCGTCTCTCCTTTCCAGAACACGTCGAAGAAGAGTGCAATATCAATAAGGCGTGTCCCTCTGACCAGTTTTGTGACGTGCACGTGTGTCGGTCGTGTCTTCATGAAAATACCCCGTGTCATTATATAGGTAAGATTGAGGGAGTCATGCAGTCATGCTCGGTCCTAACACATCTCTTGAAATACAAAGAAAAAAATATATAAGCTTTATAACTAATTACAGCAAAGTCATCTTCTAAGGCAGTCATCCAGCAGTCTATCCCTGCTTATTTTAATAAATTTTTCAGAAACATAATAATTAACCATTTTAATCGTATTGTATTGGAATCTCATAGGGACGTGTTGTAAACCATTGGTTTGTCAGTATGGCCAGTGTACTAAAGGCGTGAAGCAGGGAGATCCCGGTACTTACTGCGATAAATCATCTCAGTGTGATAGCAATAGCTGCTGTGTGAGAGAAGTGTCTATTAACCCTCGAACATCAATTTGCAAGCCAATGCTCGATGAGTACGAATCTTGTGGACCAATAAACTTATTTCATCAAGTTTACAACGGTGGGAAAGTAGAACCAGCATGCGGACCATGTAAACTGGATTGCAATGTAAAAATGTTGGGTGAGTTTCGCATTTTTTGGTTTGTAAAGCTAAAGGATGCTGATCAAGTGAGACGCAGGCATTGGGCTAAAAAAAGTACTAAAAGCATTGTGTGATTCTATCTAAGGAGTCTCAATATTCTTCAATTATTACACAGTATTTTGTTCTGTTTTCCTAGCTAAATCGACATAGAAGCTGAGACCGAAAGGTATTCTGGGAAATGACATCCTTTTCTTTTAACGTATATATTTGAGATATTGAGATGAAACCTGCGTAACAATCAAGGCTTTCTGTCAGTGCAATCATTTGTTGATGATTTCACCAGTTATATCACAAGATACTGTTCCTATTTATTATCTAGTGTATAAAGACATATTTTCAAACCACATGAGACTCCAATCGTTCCGCTTTTGAACTAGCCCTAACCTTGCTTGGACTTCCTGGGTCGGTCGAGTGAATCAAATTAAAAGGGGACTATTTTAGGTTGCTGTTTGAGAGGAAAGCAAATAAATAGGTTGTATTGACTCATGCTATGGGGTCTTCTTGGGGGCAAACATTGGAAGAAGACCATTTTTAAAACATCGCCTCGACCTAGAGAATTTGAACTATATATCTTCAGTTTCAAACTATCCAAAAGCAAATAATCTGCATGTAGTTTTGGAACTGTTACATTTGTTCCTTACTTGGCAAATCATACAAGGACAATTTTAAAAGCTATTCATTTTCTTATTCGTTAAACTGACGCCCAAAGCAGTCCAAATTCAAGCATTTCATTTATATATATATAAAAAATAAAAAATAAAAAAGAAGGAAAAAAAAGAATGATATAAAACAAGAAAAGAAAAGAAAAGCATTAGGATTGTATTGCTTAATCAGTCGAAATATCCTAATTTAAAGCTGTTTGCCCCCTCAGTAACCACGTGACTAATGTGACTATATACTGAATACAACCTTTCATGTGAAAAGTTGATGGGTGACCTTAATCGTATATCTACTAAAGCTTTTACGTCCCTTATATCTTTATTTTAAAGATACTTTAAATAAATGTAGAAATTGATATCTTTGCTCGCAATTTGCCATATAAAGCTGTTTCAAAAAATGAAGGTGAAGGTGTCGTTGCATGTTGCATATTAAGCCCCAGTTGCGCTACGGGCGATGTGAACATCATCATCTGAACGGTAACAACGATTTGAAAGTTTTTCCGGTATATTTTTGTGTTGACATAATCTACATATTAAGGTAATATATTCCCGCAAACTCAGTAAGCAACTTGGGAGATGCAGCATGCAACATGCAAGCAAAACTTTCACCAACTTTGTTTTTGAAATGGCTGTATAGTGTAACCGATTCCCGTCTCACAAAATGTTTTACCCATTCTCGAACTTCGAGCTGTAGATTGACACAGCTTTGTCCTTAGAAAATGAGTTAGTTATATATTTTTGTTCCTTTTATTGCAGAATCCATGGATTACATTATGTCTGCCTAAAGGAAGATGAGGACTAGACAATATTTTCCTTTTTTAATTCCTGTCAATCAAAATTCTTCAGTATGATAATTTTTTATAGTTTGTGTAAATAAAAAAAAGTTGTTTTTAAACTATGGTGTATTCTTTAGTATACGCCACGCCATGCACCAAATCGATGTATGACGACCATTTTGGATAACTATAACTAATTTAGGCGCTGCCTAAGAGCGGAGCTCCCCGAATTGTTTTAGACACGACTGAAAATAAAACTAAAGGCGAAAATAAAATTGGGAAAATCAGACAGGAGTAGACATTCTTTCTACTTGAAAGACAAAAATAATAATCTTCATTTTCTTGAATTAATAAAAGTCGCTTACAAAAATAATAAATAAATATTTTAAAAAATCTAAGGCTAGAGGAAACGGAAAAGAAGGGAAAAAAAGTACTCTCAATACGGTGGGAATCGAACTCGCGTCCACCAACTTTAATTAGATAATTAACTCCAAAATACAGAAGAAGAAAAAAACAGTGCCTTCATGCCATACCCCGAGACTTCCGCTGGGTCGTCGTATGGACTTCGGACATGACGGCGATTAAGGCCCTCTGCCCTTGGGTGTACGGATTACGCAGGATAGTGTTCTAGCCGAAGCATCAGGGGAGAGACTAGCCGGCCCCCAGACCATATCTACAGCTAATCCCTTGCACTCTGCCACGCACTGGCACGTTGATTTGAAGTGGAAAATAATCTAGTCTATCTTGTGCCTTGTTTTCATGGCTATTGTTATGCTAATTTTCTAAAATCGTGGCCCAGTGGAAAAAACTTGGACTTCCAAGACACTAAGTCAAGCACGTTTGAGTATGATTAGTACTTGGATGGGTGACCTGAAATTTATAGTTAACCAAAACTGTTTTTGAATTTTCTTTTTTGAAAATTTTTTTCTTTTTTTAAGACACTCTAAAGCGAATAGATATATACCTTATAAATATTTTTTACACTTTTAATCCGCCATAGTGTAACCCATTCCCGTCTACGTACTGCAAATGCTTTGAAAAGTCTTTGAACAACAGATTATTAGCTCCCATTTTCCGCTTTATTTCTCACGGTTTAAATGTTTCTATTATGTACAAAAACTGATTCATTGAGCAAATGGTATGCATGAAACCTTTTTTTTTTTTTGAGGTTGAAAGTTCCGGGTTGAAAAGCGAGTTCACATCTAAAAACCAAATTTTCCACTTGACAAACTAGAGGCTAGTAATCATTTTTGCTTGAAAAGCTACACAAATGACAAATACTTGGTTTAATATGTACTCCTTTTTATAATTATTTAAATGCATTAGCTATAAAAATCGTATTAGAACTATTAAAGAAAGACTAATTTGATTTGCCGATATAGGACGCGATAGCAGGCGAACTTAACGAAACACTTGAAGAGCACTTCTTGATCCATCTTTAACGACATAAAAAATGATTTTCATGCTGTTATTATTGGTCCAAATTTAGTACCAAAGCGACGTTTAATATATTATATATTTAGGCAGTGCCTAAAAGCGGAGCTCCCGTTGCGCAAGTCACAGGGAAGAATAATTAAATCGGGAAAAAATCTTCAATTATTTTTTATTCGAGATGAAGATAATTTCTCTCAAAATAATACAGTGAAATCGAATCGAAATGCACTATACGTCGTTTTCTTTGCGCGAGTATGCCGGCTCAGGGATTTTGTTCACAACTCACCACCAGCCCCCCAGGGGCTAGTTTTGTTATTGGACAAAATTTTCTATGGCTGACATTTTAAAGCTTTGAGTCCTTGTCCGAGAAGACTTGAAGGTGCAGCCATTTGTAGATATAATTACAAAGGCAGCACCTTCTCCTCAGTTATTTTAAGACCCTGAGTGTTGGTCCGGCCGAGGCTTGAACCACGACCTCCCTCACAACAGACCGACACTCTTACCAACTGAGCTAGCCGGGTGCATAGTGCAAAGTTTTTATAGTTGTTTACTGTTGCGTATCCATGGTGACCAGAAGCTATTGTCGGATATGGAAGTCGTTTCCAGGTAGTGCTGGAGATCATTAACTAACTAATCTAGTCAAATGAAGGCCCTTAACGCCAAAACCAAATGTGTCAGTCATATGTGAGAGGGGTTAGACAGGCAAGAACAATAGCTATTCGAATGGTCGCCATATTTCGCAACCCGTACGTTTACAGCATGACCAGCATGTATCTGGTTCTCTCATTCGGATACAAATCCATTTGGATTAACTTTACCTTTTCAAGGATGATACTTGTACTTCAAATTTTAAATGTCGCATGAAGTTTTTTTGGGATTGTTTGACTGTTTGTGATTGGTTTGGCTTTGTGAAAAGATCCCCCCTCCCCCAAGGCATTCCCCTTAGCAGTTGATCGACAAATTCAAGAAATATTTAAAATATTTAATCAAATGAAATGTGTATTTCATAAAAAAAAAACATGCAGTGTTACATTTTGCAAATAGTTTTGGCATGCAATGAAACGCTATATATTATATCATTCCTTGTTTTATGGGTATACTTTATGCATCCCAATTACTGTCATGAAAGTGGCAAAGTCAACAAAATCAATCACGCCGTTAAAGGGTAGTAAAACTGTCACTGATTGGTTCCTTCAAACTCGATTTCTTGGTCTTAGGTGCGGCTGCTGCTCCTGCGGCTTGGGGCAGGCACACTTGATGGACCCCAAATATTCTGTAACAGATGCGTAACAATAACATTTGAAAACATGACGACTGTTGTTGCAGCATAACTAAGACATTGGGTATAAAAAGTGAATGAATGTAGTGGACAAGAGAATGAATGACAAGCTTTTGTTATCCCTTCTCACAAATAAGAACAATATAATCTATTCACTTCTTACCCGACTTGTTTACAGGTTAGGCCTTGCTTACAAGGTCCGCATGAAGGCTGTACTGTGCCGCCCACATAGACTGTTCTGTATTGGTTGTAAGGTCCACATGTTTGGTGTTCATCTAAACCCGGCTTGCAAATAGAGATGGCTGGGTTGATTGCGGGCTCACGTACACAGCAAAGATCTTGGTCTTTACAGTCACTTTGACGATCACAAAATGTTCCTGTGAAATACAACAATGAATTAAGTACAACTTCATAGAAATAACGCCCCATATCTTAACTCAACACCACTAGATTATCACCTACAAAAACATCCCCAACAACAAAACAGATATTAATCGAAAGACGCCAGAACAGCTAGCACAATGATCAGAATCTAGCCTAATAGCCGTATCCATTACCACAAACGAGAACAACACAATCACCAAAGCATCCAATCCGCTGCCATCACGCACCATATGGACACCAACAAGAACGACAACATCCACAACAGCATCCATACCTGCACCATACCCACTGCCATCACCATATCACTACCAACAACAAGAACAAGAACAAGAATAACAAAAGCATCCATACCTACATCTCTGATACACGTGCATACTACTGTATGATAATTAGCATTTCCGGTATGCGCTTCAAGTCTTATTAATATTTATAACAAGGTCCTTTCCTGGGACGTAACAACTACCAACAAGAACAACAAGAACAACAAGAACAACAGCATCCATACTTTCATCGAACCAACTGTCATCACCATATCACTACCAACAAGAACGAAAGCATCCATATCTGTAGACTCATTGTCACTATACCATAACACCATGTCCACCACCACCCCAAATCCACCACTATCAATAACAAGCAAAAAGTCTATGCATTCACCTGATTGTCCAGGCTTGGAGCCAGCCTTACAACGTCCATACACGCACTCTGATCCAGGACAGCACTGTCCATTTTGAGTACAAGCGACATTTTCTTTTAGACAGTCGACACACAAGAACATATGGCAGTATTTAGTTGGATCTTTGCAGACTTTGTGGCTATTACATTCTTGGCTATAATATCCAGGCGTAATGGCCTATCAAATAATATGGAATTCTTATGACTACTATAAATGCATAAATGTATCTAAGTTGTAAATCTTTATCTTTAGAATAACACCGTTAACGAGTGTAAGTTAACCAAACGTTTTATATGAACTTTATTAGCTTCTGTTTCAAATAATGACTGAAAAAATCGGTTTACAATATAAATGATATTTTATTGACAATTTCAAACAGCAAGAGGTACATCGTTTTAATCAAAACAAATATTTTTAGCAACTGTAACAGCAATGATACTTTTTATTCATTTGAGCTATTCATACTTTTAACCCAATTTATGGCCATTAAAAATACAAATAAAAAAATCAATCATAGAAAATATATTTCAAATAACTCACCCTGGCATCTCTTTCTGTGTCGTACAGTTCATCTTTTTTCATAACTGATTTACTTGCTTGAACAGCGATAAGCACCGAGCAAATGAACAATATCTCCTTATACATGACTGCTGAATCAGTTATTCCTGCTACAACATTACCAATATATTTATATATATTTCACTATGAAATACAATGTTTCCCCAAGCAAAAAAATGGCGAAAACCTAGATTTTTTGATCGTTGTTTTTGTTTAATTATTTATGTGTTTATAACGTAAGAGAACATAACAGGTGGTCGAACAATATTTCTGGTGGTTGAATTATTGAGAAATGGTTAAAATAAAATGTTACTTTTATCGTCAAAACTGAAACATGGAGAATATATTTCAGTTTAAAATTTTTTTTAATAAAGTGAATGCCTACTTTTGAAAAAAACATTTAAACTTTTTTTAAAACTTCGATTTCTCGAATTGAAATTCAATGCTGATTCTAAATCTGGAAAGAAAAAATAGGGTGTCCCGAGCTTGTTTTTGAGGTAACATAGCCAGAAATATGGAACCGGAACAGGCGGAGCTTATTTTCGGCTATATTAGCATAAATTAGCATAGGTCAATCAAATCACTGTGTTGAACAATTGTGATTGGCTAATCGCTTAACCCGAATCAATCTGTACATTTGGGTTTAAACATGGCGGACTCGACTGAGCTAGGCCCGATGAACTTTCGAAGAAGAGAAAGTGTGATACATCTTTTTATGAGGTTGAAAGGTTGATATCAAGTCGAAAAGTCAATGGCAAACAACTCGAATATTTGGTAAAGTGGAAATATTATTCCATATACGAAGCATCCTGGGAACCGTCAGAAAATATAACAACAGAATGCATCAAGTAAGTTGAAATGCAATGACTGACTTTAATACTACTCTTCGAGCTTCTTCTAGTTCATTTGGGAAATAGCCCTTCATTATTGTCATCAAGCTAAAGATAATAAAGTTTGATTTTAAATCCTAAATTTGAGTTTTTGGGAAATGGTTGAACCACGAGCCAAAAAAGTGACAATAAACAACTCCGGTTTACTTCACCCCCGAAGCACATGGTCGTCATAGGGCTATAATTTTAAAACTGATTTAAAAAATTTTGATCTCGAAAACTTAATTGCATGACTTAGAGTACTTTATATATATAGCTGGGATAAATGTATAGATTCCCATGGACAAGGAACAAAAATATTCTTCCCCATAAAAGTTAGAACACTGCTGTCATTCTCTACTAAGAAATATACCAAAACAAGCAATGGTAGTTTTGAAGTCACTCCTAGAGCATTTGAAGAAAAAATTACTTTTGCAATCAGGAGAAGAGCAGCTGGTGCTTAGTTAACAATTATTAACACTGTAGATGGGTATACATCACAGGAAAAGAAGTAAAATAAATCATGAATGTTATCAATATAAACTATGATGGTTTTCTGTTCGGCGAAACCATTCATGTTTTTTTATGGTTAATATGCAATTCCCATTCAAAAATACCTATCATGTTTTTTTTCTCCTTTTTTCCTGTGATGAAAAATCCTAGAAACATCATCTCTTCTTTTTCTTGGGTGCTTTTTTGTTCTTAACTACTTTTGGCTTTTGCTTGGTTTTACCATTACACTTTTGCACAGGATCATGATTTGGTTGCGAGTCAAAAGGGGTATAGAATTTAGCCCTTTTCTTCTTCCTTTGGGGTTGGTCATGGATCTCCTCCATCCAATATGTTAGCTTTAGTTTAGTGTACTTGTTAGGTAGACGCTGTCTATGTTGGAGTTTCTTAATGCGATACTGTGCCTTTAATACTTCAGCTGGTGGATCATGCTGTTGGCACTTTCTGATGACAACGGTCTTGCTGTGTGGTTGTTATTTTCTACGCCTACATATAAACAAGAAATAAATATAATTTCCTAGATAAGTGTTTCTTTTCAAAGTTGTATTACATAACTTGCTTTAAAACTACCTTGGCAACTAAACTGCTTGATGTTTTTGTACTTGGACATCATGTTTCCTAAATGATAGGCAGCTGCGGGCATGTAGCAGGTAACATTTTCAAAGTGATAGCCTTTTCTCTTAGTACCAAGGGCAGTGAAGTCATTTATCCAATTTTGTATCTTCAAAAATGACAAAGTTTAACTATTAGTATTGATTTACATTTTATATAAATGATATATGATATGGTTTTATAGAATACCTTGCTCATATATTCAGTAGCCGATGGTGGGGTCCAAGAAGTTATGTAATTGAAATATAACATCCCTTATAATACCACAATATTAATTGGTGAAGTAATGGCTGTTTTTAATAGATACATGCAAATGAAATACACATGAGACAAAAAGCATTGCTGTTGACCCAGTTACCTCACTTGATTAATTCTTAAAACACATGCATACACCTGTATGTATAAAGGATACAAAAAACCAAGTCTAGCATACATACCATCCACAACTTTTTGACTTCTTCTACTGTCTCTCCCTGGATTACATCGGAGTCCAGTTTTTCAGGTAGGTGATTCAACAATTTTTTCTTTTCATTTTCAAGGTTCTTGTATTTCAGTTTCCAGTTTTCAATTTCCCTTGAGAGAGTGGTGATTTCTTCTTCCCATTCACTTGCCCTTATAATGTCTCCAAACTGTATGGAAAACATAGTACAGTCATCTTGAAACTTCTCTCTTTCCTTCTTTGTGCCTTTTCGGTTAAGAGTTTTGACCTCTTGCATTACATTGTAGCATTTTCTTGCAATCAATTTACTTATTCTACTTGGAAGTTTTTCATGAAGTTTGAAAGTGTTTCCAGGAATAAGGCTGTTGATTATTTTTATTCTTGTCAGGTGGTCAGAAACATTGCTTAGTTTGATGAATAAGAGATTTTTAGCTTTTTACCAGCAAAACACTTCTTCTGAATGATGATTTCTTTGTTTTTTCACATAGTTTAACTGAGAGTTTGGGGATTCACTGATTTCTAGGTATCTTTTGTCTTGAAATTCATTGGGAAAACTCATTGTCTGGTTTGTTGTGATATATGCCTTCTTCAGATGTTTTGAAAAATCCCGCGAAAAAATTCCGCCAAATCAACTCCTTCCCAGGAACAATGGCCATCTGGGGCCGAAAAGACTCATGGTCTCGTTTAAACATGGCGGACGGAATGTTCCTTGAAAGTATAAAAAATTTGAGACTTCATTTCTCTTTATCCTTTCTTGGTTTCGCCTCAAATTCCTAAGGTATGGCAAGGGAAGAGCAAAGGTGCAAAATAGCCTTTTTCAAAGTGAAAAACCGTGTTGGATTTAACAGATATTTCGTATTGTTTATGCTCTTTTGGATCGTCTATGCCAGTGCTACAAGACAAGAGTGAGGACCGATGAATTCGAATTGTGGGAAATACAAGATTACAAGAGAAAGAACTCACACTCTCTTATATTTAGAAGAACAGTATGGAGTCTTCGATACAAAATTCGTCTTCTCAAAATTCCTAAAACCGCACGATTAACAAATTAATTCGGTCTAAAATTGGTGCTTCATTGAAGGTTTCTACACTAACATTTAAAGAAGAGTGAGGACGGTGAGTTACATATATTTATTTCCAAGCTTTCGGGGCTTTTTATTTTTACTCCATACATTTCTTTTATGCTTGCTGACGCCATATTTTGCTCGGAAAGCGAACCTTACTGCGCATGTCGGTTCCATATTTCTGGCTATGATCAGCATGTAATGGAAGCCTACGCAGGGGTTTTTGAAGCAAAAATTGAGCCACCGGAAGTGATTAGAACAAAAATCGATAGGCATAAAATTATAGCTTTATCAAACTAAATAAACGCACAAATGATGGCAAGTGAACCATTGTACAGCATCAAGGAAATGACTTATTGACGAAAAGACAAATAAAAAACCTGTATTCTTCATATTTCGTCCTTTCGGTGGTCTCAACAATTAGTAGAAAGTCAAACAAAAATGCCGACTTTTTTTCATGCTTAAAAAATTAACTTTTCTAAAAAAAAATGGATATGAGGTACATTTGTAGATGCTTTTTCAAATAAGCACTTAAAAATTATAGGGTCCCTTGCAAAAAATAAGGGATTTTACGCCCTAAAAAGTGCGAAAAAAGTCAACCTGAAATACATGATGAAGGTTTGCATATAAGAATTATTTTCATTGGCTTATGTGAACCAATGACAGAGAGATTTATATCGGTGCGTCCTGTGTGTCAAACGTTCGGACATGTTAAAAAGCTTGCTTTCGATTACATTTATCGCAAGCTTTTATTTCTTCGATAAGAACTCCAACCTCGACAATTCTTTCCAGTTTTCCAGCTTTCGTTGGTTCTTCTTTTTGTCGTTGTTTTTCTAGTTTATGACGACGGTGTCGCCGCACAATGGTTGTGGTTGAGTAGATGTGTGCTACTGAATTTTCGTGCCTGCTTCGTTTTGAAATATGTTTTGTTTTTCATTTTGAGTACTTTTTCTCCCAGATTTTCATATGTAATGAACCGTCATCAAGCTAAATGATGAATGTTGTGATGAAATAAGGTTACTAAGTATCACGTAAACTTTGCCGGCGACCAAACAAGTTTTGCATGTATTCCCGAAATTTAATGATTTTATTGTTTTCTTAGACTTTATACATTGCTGACTGGAATATTTTCCCTTTGGGAAAGTATTTATTCATGTTAATTATAATGATTTCTTTCTTTTTTTTTTATTCATAAACTAGGCGAGGAATAGGTTGTAATGTTTACAATTTTCATATCGGTATAGCTGATTGGCGATTCACATAGCTCAGAGTTTCTCAAAATACGTGAAACCCAGTTAAGTTTTTTAAATTTCTAAAGTTTAGATTTTCATTACTGATGAAAAGAGAGCATCTTAACGTTCCTGCATTTTTATTTTTTCCTACATTTCCGCAAAAAAATACGAGCCCCAAAAAGCTACTGGTGCCAGTGGTTCATAATATCAACCAACTAAAGACCAAATGGCAGCAATAGATTGTTGGTAAAATTAGACTTCACCCCTTTACGGTCCGCTTACAGTGGTCAGATTTCATGCGATTAAAGCTTAAAACAGCCAAGTCAAACAGAAAATGCAAGGTTTATTATACAAAGCGATTCAAAAAGTTTAAACTAACAGCTTAAGGCTTCCGTTGTGTCAAAAGAGAAACTCTGTTTAAACATAATTGACAGGAGCTTCCGCGGCTTTTGTCGGACCATCTTCACATGTCTTCTATTGAAGCTAGGAAAGTAATTGTACAATTGTATTCATTGAGCTGTATTTCTTTTTGGAAATTAAATAGGCGGAATTCTATTTCGCAATACTCATGTGTAAGATGTTATGAGCTCCAGCTGCGCATGCTCAAGGTGTTCAAGCTTTCAAGATTATTTGTCGAACGTGTTGAAATGTTTATATAACATATTTGGTCACTTTCAAGCAACAGTATATATAAAAAGCGTTGTAATGTTATTTTATTGTAATAAGAAATAGCAATTGTTTTTATTCATTTCGTCAAATTTGATTCAAAAGTGGATGAGGCATTTTGACAAAATAAATAATTAAAGAAAAAAAGCTACAAGTCAAAAAGCTGACAAGGAAATATATCTAATCATTTCGGCTTCTCCCCTAAGAATGGACATCACAAATTTAAAAGAAGCTTTAGTGATCCTTCTTCTTGTATTCTCAATTCCTAATGAAATTCAAGGTAAGTGAGAATAAATCTGAAAAGAATATGTGTGATCCTTTCTTTATATAAATCTCTAATATATAAATATAAATCTCTAAATATTTCTCTACATCTCTTTCCAATGTGTTTTTGATCTTGGATATCTCTTTCTGGGAAGCCTCAAAGACGGAACGTTTTTAGAGATCTTTTTTTTCCCCAAAACCTGGAACTTAAAGAATGCGCTAGTATCAATAATGGAATAATAGTGCTTGGTAAATCTAAACTATTCAAACAGGATAAGATTGTAGGAAAATTGAATTCACCATTTTTTCCCCTTGTCGTGTTTGATTTCTCATGAGTGGCGTTATCTAAAAAAAAAGATCTTCAATTGGTCGATGAACAGAAAAATCTCGGATTCAAAACAAAAAACCTTTAGCGATTGTTAAAAAACCTATTAACACTCTACATGGTATAGAGGATAGGAGTATGAAAAGTAATAAAGCAAACGAACTCGAAAAAAAAGAGAAAAGGAGAAAGTGAAAGAGAAAGAGAAAGAGAAAGAGAAAGCAGTAGTAATAGGAATATGAAACGAGGAATAAAAATTTAAATAGAAATGATCGTCTAATGTTACGCGTTATGACAATATTGACGTTTTGTTCCATCGTATTTCACATTTTAGCAATTGCAAGTTGCTGTTGTAATGCATTATAGAGATAATTTTAGAACCTTTGGTTCCTATATCCTAAATTCCTGATTTGACACATATCGATATTAGCTTAAAAACAAAACTGCCATTTTTTTAGCAAGCAAACTAAGCTTCGGGAAATTGATGTCACCAAAGAGTATTGACGTAACGAGTAAATGTTAGGCAGATTTAGATTCACGTTTTTCCTTCCCGAAAACGGCAAACGTGACCACGTTTTCATCGTTTCCCTACATTTCACTTTGCCTTTTGCAAACTTTCTCGACAAAGGCAAGCATTCTTTTGTTTATCGACTATTTGGAGCTTTTTGCGATTCCTTTTTACTAATTGTAAAGAAATTTTTAATGGCCAACTGACGTTTCACGTTTGCCGTAAATCAATTGAAAAACATAATGTAGTTTTGTATTGAAAAACATGAATTCCCAATTATTCTGCAGGGCTTTATTCCGAAAGGAATAAGAAAGTATAATGGGAGAGGAGTGAGGAGAGAAAAAGTTTCTTTCATTCACCTCTCATACTGCTGCCGGCTATTGTTATATCAGCAGTCATATCAGCCCAATATTTTTTGAGCGATTTTGGTTAAATCATTATTTTTTAGCATCGTATGATTTTCGACTTGCAATTGCAATGGATTCAACAAAGATGACAACTCGACAGGAGTTCAAAGACCAGAAAACGTTAGTAAAGAAAGTACTTACAGAAGTAATGAAGACGAAAGCCATACAATATGCTATAGCAGTGTACACTGCAGATACAAAAAAAATATTCAAGGATTTTGATAACACAACGATAAATATGAATGACGTTAACTATTTGGAGACAAGTATTTATGGCTTTGACCCGACAATGCTGTTTGGTGTGACATTCAACGCAAGACCTGACTGTCTTTGGTTCATCAGAAACAGTGATAATTATACTCACCCTGAATGTAATTCGACTTATGCTCCCATGGGATATAAGGACCCAGTGACTAAAATAGCTCTAAGGTATGGACGGGAACACTTGCAATACCTAAGAAAGATAACAAACCTCACGGATTTGCTTTATAGTGGACTACGAGTTAATAAATCCATCGAAAAGATGAATTTCAATAACATTGTGCGTTCCATTCGGTCAAACTGCAGTAAGTACATGGTTTAGTCTTTCTTATTTTGAAGCCACAGCAGTTCAATCCCTCCCTCCCTCCCTTCCCTCCCCCATCCATCCAAAAATGAAATATATAAATATAATTTATGATGATAAAGGTTGAGATTGTACTCTTTCTATGGTTTTGCATGAACATTTGTAGAAAAATACCAACCTCTACCGATATCCATTATACCAAGTTCGGTTCTGACGCCTTCCCCATCAGCCATCTCATCTCTTCATAAGTCAGAGATACGTATGACCTCACCAATGACGTCACTTACACATTCGTCAGCCTTTGCGCAAATACCTTATTATAGTACCGAAAGCATAGTTGCATCAACTACAACTCAGTCTTTGCTTGGTCAAAATAGTAGTCCAGTATTTTCTTTAATAACGCCCACAACATCTGTAATGTCATCTGGTCAACGATCAGCATACAAGCTTCGACAAGGTGAGTTTTGCCACTGATTTCTGTCAATCTAAAAATACATAGCACGCGAAGCCTGTTGAAACCCTAACTGAACGAACAAACAAACAACAGCAGCAGCAGCAACAACGAAATATACGAAATATATTTTTGCATAGTTATTAAAACCATAGGCTAAAGTATATTACATGTAAATTGTTTTCAGAATATGAAGAACTTTTGAACTACGAAGTTAAGCAAGTGAACCTTAGTAATGATGCTGATTTTTTGGTAAGGTTAATGTAACTCTTGATCCATGTTTGAATAGCTGATGAAAAAAGGGTGCTATTCAGATCAGTACTTAGTAACTCCAAGAAGGCTTGTTATTGTTGGGGTTTTCGCTTTTTTTGGGGGGGGGGGGGGGGGGGGGGAGGGGGAGGGGGGAGGGGGTACAAGGAGCAAATTAACTTTAAAATTTGGCGGAGTTTATAATTATCATATTTTATTTTTTATAATGTAGTTAGAAACGAATTTAGTAAAGTTATTTCAAAGTTTTATTTTTGTTTTAGACTTTTGTAAACAGTACATCAAAACTCTTAAAAAACATCCCTGCTCTCGATGCGGGACTCGAAATAAATAATGTAAGTAACAGCCATGTCTATTGCAATGCTAAAAAAAAGATTTAGAAGGACATTTGTAAAAAATAAAAAAAGTAAAAACTGAATGATAGTCAAATTCACAAACCATTTAAAAAGGGTTAGAAAGAAAAAGATTCGAAAAGAACACGGAAAGGAAAGGGAAAAATAAAGAAAAGGAAAGGAAAGGAAAGGAAAGGAAAGGAAAGGAAAGGAAAGGAAAGGAAAGGAAAGGAAAGGAAAGGAAAGGAAAGGAAAGGAAAGGAAAGGGAAACTTGGGATAGTGAAATAAATTTTAATGTCTCACGATCATTTTTGACGATGTATCACCAATTGAAACTGCGCGTACGTTTTCACATTATAAAGGTATCAGGGTACCCCTAGCGACCATTGTGCATTCAACTCTTAATAGCAAAAAACCTTTTAATCGAAACCTCAACAAAGTATACATTTTCTGAAAGCTGAATAAATGCAGAAACTATTCCTTATTTCCTTTTTGTGAAATATATTTATCCTTATAAGTTAGAACGAATTATTCAAATTTTCACCGTGGCACCTTCGCGGAGTTCGATGACAGCTGGTAATGATCGGAAACCAATGCTTATTGTATTTCCGAGATCACAAGACATCACTTGTCAAAAGTATGTCTCCGATTTTTGATTAAATGCCCCGTTGCTTTTTTTACGCTCTTAAAGTTATGACGCTGCTATATCACATGCATTCAAGCCAAAATCCACGATAACGTATTTTCTTTATTACTCGCTATTAAAAATCACTATCAAATTTTTGGGGGGAATCGAAGAATATTATGTATTTTATCGCAAAATGTAAAAATGTAAAAATCGATACTTTTGAGCAATTCTGGGGTACCCCGATACCTTAAAGGCAATAATTAGCAAACGCACATAAGTTCCATTTAAGCAACAACAAACGAAGTTATCTGATTCTAATTTAATTAAACAACCTAACAGGCAACAAAATAACGAAACAGTTAACGAACTTAGAATGCGACCAACCCATTTATTTACTTCTAATTAAAAAACAAAATCAATGGCGTCGTAATCTTTTGGTTGTGTCATTCCTTTATTTTTCGGGCGCAAGGTATCGTATGGATGGAGTATCTCAGTTTTATTAGAAAAGTTCTGTATTGGTATCGCTGAAGCCATGATTAACAAAGGAATGACTGGAAAATCACTGGAAGCATATACAGACAATCTGGGTGAGTCACGACTCAATATTTGTAACTCTGACATTGATTTGCTTTACCTGTCAAAATAGAATACAACTTTATTATTGAGATACTTTATTACTAGTTTTTACCTTCATATGTAAAAAAAAAGTTTCGATTTTGTAATTTTTTTGGCCTGTTTAAGACAAGCCCAGAAAAAGTAATAGATGTTGTGTATTCCGATCGTTTCAGTTATTCGCTTATCTTTGGTGGACCTCACTAACTTTAGTGGGTATGAATTTGGTGATGTTGGTGTTGAAAAGGGAACAATCAAGATCCCTCTAGAAGTTTTCAAGAAAGAAAGTGGTATACTATAATGATTTTATCATCCTCATCCTCATCCTCATCCTCATCCTCATCCTCATCCTCATCCTCATCCTCATCCTCATCCTCATCCTCATCCTCATCCTCATCCTCATCCTCATCCTCATCCTCATCCTCATCCTCATCCTCATTCTATGTATAGCAATTCAATGCATAACAATTACTGTAAATAAACCCATTCTCGCGGCTTGCATTGGATATCGGCTGCCGGATAATGTGCGAGCATGAACAATGAAAAAATGGTCCTAAAAAGTTAGAACAGTTGGCCGAGAGGCGAAGCTTTGGAGGGCAAACGTGATAATATGAGGACTATTTCACATTGTAGTGGGAATACAAACCAAAAGGTTAATTCACATGACAACTTGGAAACTTACCATTAAAATCGTTGACAGCATATATAGATGATCTTAATATGTTTGCTTTTTGCTATATCCAATTTCCACCATTCTCATATTTTTCCTTTCCTCATTACTAAGATTATTAGCATCATATTCATCATCACTATCTTCATTTCTTGTAACAAAACACATTATCAAGGATATCTAATAGGAAATAATCAAATGAAATGTTTTATTTTATTGTTTTTTTACTGGCAGCAATTGGAGCCATTGTAGTGATGATATTTGATCCCGTAAAGCCGTTTATAGACGGAAAGCTTATAGATCAGTAAGTCGCTACATCCCCATTGTTCTTAGAACATTGTGGTATACAAGACATGAATGCTCTTTTCTTACAACCTTTATGTATTAAATAATACACATACTAGTCTCTCCTCCTATATGCCTCTTATATAATTTACATGTTCATTTGAACAAAGTTAAACAAAAAAAAAAAAGAAAAAGAAAAAAAAAAATCCAATCCAGAGTTGAAGATAAAGTTGAAAATAAAGTGTTTTGGCTTTGATTTCTCCCCCCCCCCCCCCCCCCCCCTCTGCCTTTTGTCAATTTGTTTACTTTGTAAACCAGAAACAGCAATACAACGGTAGCTGGGAAGATTATCATGGTTGATGTGCTGCCTCGTCCATCATATCCATTGGAAAGACCAGTAACACTACGAGTATACAGCAAAAATGAAATGGTACTTAATTTGCAGTGTGACATATATGATTTTACTATCGAAATGTGACTCTCTTTGTCAATTTTGTAACAATAAACCAATGACTTTGAATTTATTTCCAGGCAGGGTCCAAACCAAGCTGCGTGTTTTGGGAGACATCTTTAGGGTTTGTAAACTAAGAAATACCTAATACTATTCCCTTAAAAATACCCTTGAGTAGTGATGGATTCCGTATACAGGGGCTGATTTTTCACATCGCATTGCAAATACTTGGAAGGTGGGCAAAATTCTCCTATTTCACTATCGCGGTACTTAAGAAACAACGCGTCTTTAAAAAGTCATCATTCCACAGGCTTGGGCATCCTGTGTCTTTGCGTCTTATTTCATTCGACCCGCGGCCAATTATTTTGCTCCGACAAAGTTACATTCTTCTTCAGTTAGAATGTTATTTCTTGAGAATGTGTATTACATTTTAAGTGAACCCACGTGGGCTATTGCAAGAACCTTCTTTTATTCTTCCTCTTGAAAGTTATCTATTAAGAATGTGTATTCCTTCGTACCCACATGGGCTATTGCAAGAACCTTCTTTTATTCTTCCTCTTGAAAGTTATCTATTAAGAATGTGTATTCCTTTGTACCCACATCGGCTATTGTAAGAACCTTGGATTCGGTGAAATATCATCAGGGTGGCCAAAAAGTAACAGTCACTCAGTTGGTGCACTTCCTCTAAAACATCGGTTAGCCCTAGCGTTAGCCCCAATTATTTTTCTGGCATACGTGAGACACTTGAAATTAGGTTAAGAGCGTTATATATTTCATTTCAACCATAGCTCATTTAGGCATATTGAAAATAACGAAAAATCACCAAAGATGCTTTGCAACACCTGATAACAGCAATAACGACGGTACAGTCATTTTCACTTTTGAAACTGAATACTTTCTCATGTAAATCAGATTAGACCAGGTCCAATTTTTCTTGTCTCCTCTTAAGGCTGCCATCATGTCATCACGTGATAGTGCAAAACCACCCTCTATTGTTAGTGGGATCGTCAAAATAGGGTTGACCTTTTAAAACTCTGTAATTAAAACAAACAAAGGCGAAAACGTTTTTACACTACTAGAATGTGACTTTTTCTGAGCAATATAATGATTTGGATGAAATAGAATAACGAGAAGCCGTACAAACGCCGAGAAAACCTTTTGGAAACAGGATACCCAACTTTTGGCCCCAAATTCGACATATAGCGATTTCTGAAAAAAAAAAGTGCACAGAAGCTGAGTTGTATTTTTGGAAAGAGTTTATAGGTCAATTAAATATAAGCAATTTAGATTTTTTTGCTCTCGTTTAATATTAATTGACTCATTATTTTATGTGGATTTTTTGGTAGCCCTTGTTTTTCTCTGCAGTGGCTGGTCAACAGCTGGTTGTTCTGTCACGAGAACCCATGGGAATTTAACAGAGTGTCAGTGCAATCACATGACTCATTACGCTGTGCTGATGTCACTTGATGACCAAGTAAGGAACCTATAAGTATCACCAGCTCTAAAGGGGCCTTTCTATTATGTTTTGTGTACTCCATCACTTCGCGCAGACATTCCTCGATCCATTTATCCATCACACCTTTTCTCAAAACAAAATGAGTTCTCCGTCCCTCTCTGAATCAAGCAGATAATTGTCTATCCATTTATCCTTCATACTTTTCTATATAACAAAATTTTTATAATGTTAAATGAAAAGCTCACTCCATGGATTTATTGATTAACAATAATAATTTTACTCCGAAAAGATCAAAACTATTAGCTATTCAATGCTCTCTTTTCTGTTACTCACTCATTTACCAATCCCTCCACAACCTTCAACTAATATATTAAAAATTTTGCTCTTTTATGTTTTGCAGGTCATCCCAAAGAAACATCATCAGGTCATGACCATGATTACGTACATTGGCTGCTCTCTATCCATCATGGGGATCTTCTTAACCACAATCACATTCTTCAGTTTACCGTAAGGAGAAATTATCCTATCAATGAAATATTTCACAATCACTATAAAGGTATACTATAAAACACTATTTAGTCACCTAAACACTACATGAAATCCTTATACACTTACATCCAACCGACGGGCCTAAATTTTATCACGTGCACATTTTAGTTGAAAGAATTGACAAGCTAATAAAAAATTATGCAGCTTTATGTAGACGATGTTTTTAAACTTAAGATTGATAACTGGATGACCATCAAAAAAATTGGAGTGGAAAGCTAGGAGGTAAAAAAAAAACATTCTGTTTTCAGGGTTTTGAAATCAGAGAGGACGAGAATTCATTGTAATCTTTGCCTTGCTATTGGATCAGCACAAACCCTGTTTCTTGCAGCTGGTACTGAGGAGCTTACACAAAACACGGTAGGTTAAGACTCTTAATTGGTATTAAAAAAAAAATGGATGGACGGATGATATGGGATGGGATGAATGTATATCCATCCATCTATCAATGGATCGAATGGATGATGTATAGAATGGATGTATAAAATGGATGTATAGAATGGATGTATAGAGTGGATGTATAGAATGGATGTATAGAATGGATGTATAGAGTGGATGGATGGAAAGATAGATGGCCTGGATTAATAAATTTACGAGATGGATGGATGGATAAATAAATAAACAAATAGAAAAAAATATGCATGAATACATGGGAAAAGGAAGAAAGGACAAAGGATCGAAAGAAAGAAAGATAAAAAGAAAGAAAGAGAGAAAGAAAGAGAGAAATGAAGGAAGGAAGGAAGGAAGGAAGGAAGAAAAAATATATAATATTATGACTTCCTATTTTTGCTTATGGTCAGGTGGCGTGTAAACTCTACGCTGCTGCTATGCTATATTTCTTCATTTCTGTCTTTACCTGGATGTTGGTGGAGGGAATTCATCTTTATCAAATGGTTATAATTGCATTCGTTAGTGGACCAATGATGAAGTTTTACTACGCGCTTGGATGGGGTAAGTATAGGACACTTGCACAGTTATATCATTGTTGCACTGGTCATATATATAGTACAAATAATGTTGAATACAAAGTCCTCACGGGCCTTTAATGGTCAAACGTGCAAATTGCCGTTGATGGTATTTGCATATATATGCAAATTAGTCCATCTTATTAGTATAACCACTTTTATAAGTACTTTTCGCTGTTCTCGTAAACGTTGTTATATTTGTCCTCACATTGTCTCTCACACTTCTGTTGTCGGTCCTAAATCAACTGTTAAAATCACTGACCTCTCTCTCTCGCTCCAAATTTATAGTGAAAACCTTTTACCAGATTATAATTCTACGCAGTTTGACTGCATCGCAGGAATTGAACGTAACATAGTTCATAGCACTAACTGTTACGCAAATGCTTTTAATTCAGAAATGTTAAAATGGCCATGGATTGTTTTCTGAATTTCTTTGATGTCGTAAATTAATCTAAGTGCTTCTTTCATAACTTAGGTTGCGCCTTAGTGCGGTTCTTTAGAAAAATAACGAATACCGTGTCGAACTCAATTTTTTATTTATCTTTTTTTAAGGAAAAATATGTTGGATATGCTTATGCCAAGGTTAAAAACATTTATTTGCCCTATAACGTCCTTAAGCCTTTTTATTCTGATTCATTCGGATAAAACTGAAACCGCCAATATATCTTTTTAAGGTTTCCCAGCTGTAACTGTGATCGTTACAACAGCCATCGCGTATAAGGATTATGGCACCCCTAATTTGTAAGTATAACTGAACCCTGGCAGACCAGTTCCAATCGCAAGGTTAAATTTTCAGTCTCATTTTAACTTTGATGAATCATTTTGATTAGCTGCTGGATTTCTCTGCGTGGTGGTACGATTTGGGCATTCACAGGTCCTGCAGCATGCATTATTTTGGTAATTATGAAATGACTGTTAAGAAAACATAATATTGATAATAATGAACCAAATAATTTTGTCATTGTCCTTTTATACCCTCCCTAATTTATCGATTATCTTTTCTATTAACCATAATTTATTTTTTGTCCATAGGCTAATATGTTTGTACTGGTGTCTGTTTTGAGACTGAGAGTAAAGTTAGACATCTCGAATGAAATGCGACAAGTAGCCAAGTAAGTCGCACTGATTATAGCCTTATTTTCAAAGGGTGGCGCACCACTGATCTCTTGTCTGAAACGGAAAAAGCTTAACGCCTGCCCGTGACCTAGACACGCGATCACTCGATGAGTGTTGTAATGTTTGTTCATTGGAGGATTAAATGAAAAGAAATTGCGTTGCTGTTAATGTTTTTACTGCCCTAGCTTTCGAGGAAAATAAACAGATGACATAAAGCACATGCACTGGCATGTATGGACAATTGATAAGTGTTAATTTGTTCGATTGATGTCTAAAGACTGGATTTGGCTAAAAGAGGATTATGTTTAATTTTATACTGCTCTGAAAATAAAATCCTTGACCCAGGCCTGAGCTGCAAACGTGCAGCCACTGCACAAAGGAAAAGTGTTAATTGTTAAACGTAGATGGAGGGTTAGATGTAAAAATACGAGCTTAGAAGTGCTGTTAATTAAGATATCGTCGCGCAGTAAGCGACTACTGGCTCTTGTACGACAATGTTTTTTCTCGAGTATGCTTAAACTCATTCAGTTAATGACACGTACAGGGTCAAGAGAACGATAACTTATCACAATATTTACATTGTTTTCGCCAAATTCTCATATCGTACTGAGAAACAAAGCCCAGAGGTGATAGTTGACTAGCGCTGATTTGCATTTGTAAGGTTTTGAACAGGGACGGCGGAACACTTTTTAATGTGGTGGCGGCGGTAGTGTGTGGGGGATGTTAAAACGCTTTTTAAGGAGGAGAATGGTTAATCTCTGTTTTCCTCAAAGAACTCAAACTATTAAGGCAGAATAACCTTGCCATTCTTGTAAAAAAAAAAAGTCGGCGTAGAGGCTAAAACCTCAAAAATAAAAAGACAGAAACCTATTTTGTAACACATGCAACTTAACCCTAAAACAGCCTTACTAGAAAACTGCGTAGAGAGGCCATGTCCTTTCTCTCTTTCTCTCTTTTTCTTTCTTTCTTTTTCTTTCTTTCTTTCTTTCTTTTTCTCTCCCTCTCTCCATAATAATGAACGAGACTAAAATTAAAGCTTGAAACCGAATTAAGAAAAGTCTTAGTCTTTGATGTAATGAAGAGAAGATAGAAGTAATGTTTTGTAAGGCCCAGGTATATCGCCACACCACAGGACCCCCATAAGATTAGATGGGAGAACCTACATAGCACATAGCACATAGTTGATGTAGTTTATTCGGGAAAACTATTGTATGATATTGTCGTTCTATCTATTGTATTAGATGCGAATCATTTTATTTTTAAGAATACATTACATCAACTGCTTGCTACGTAGCCTCTCCCAAGATTGGATGGCCCACGGAGATCTAGAGGCTTCGTCGGAATATCACTCTACGTCACAATATTACGAAAAGAAGTTTCATATACTACCGAACTAGAAATTGTTCCTATTAATTTGCTGAGACTTAAATCCAGTACTGAACTTTTTATTGAGAAACAGTTATATCTTCTGACGCTATGATTATAGTAGCCATATTTTGGGCCATACTTGATTACCAATATGGCCGCAATATGTCCCATACATATCAGAAATATGATTCAAAAACATTAAATAATGATTATACTAGCAGTTGCATATTCCAAGTATGCAATACATGTGAGATGATATCTAAAGTAGATGAATTGTATTTTTCGACCTCAATAGGTGATAGCGAGAATTTGTCTGTGCCGTACATATGTCTAGAGCTAATTAGGCCTTCTTGGGTCGGGCGCAATGTTTTCCCATTTCGACCACATGTCATTCTTTTGTGATTCTTTTTTTGAGTTGTATCCATATCATGTCATGTGTTTTCTCGAGTTATTAGTCTTCAACATGCCACACTGGTCAGACTTGCGCCACCGGAAGTGTTTAGAAAAAATTAAGATTCATAAGATATTAATTATTTGCAGACTCTATAATTGCACGAATAATGACGGCTAGTCAATCATTCTACAATAATACATGGATATTTTTGATGAAAAGACAAAGAAATGCATTGATTTGTCATATTTTGTAGTTTCGGTTTTGTAGTAGAACAAAAATCCCTACAAAATTTATCTTTTTCATATGTTAAAAATATAAACTTTTTCTAAAATGTTAATATAACCTAGACTTTTTGAAGTTTTTTTCGAATGAGCTATTAAAAAATAGAGAGTACCATGCAAAATTTGAGGGTTTTGCCCTGTTGAAGCGCAAAACACCTATGGTTCTTTAATAAAATCTTGTAGATTTTTCAGCGGTTTTTGAGCATATCGTGGGCTCAAATCGAACGTTCAAAAGTTGACATCCACCTTAATAAATGCTATCAGCAATAAAGATGCTTGAGTTTGGCCTGAACAGTTTTGGTTGAAGTAGCTAAGATTAAAACATTATCTTTATTGATCTAAGGGACGTGCTATAAACGCCAGACTCTCGGACGGTCCACGCGACATACGTAATGGAAGTTGATTTTTCGGTTGGAAGAACGTGCTACATGTTCTGAAAATCAGCATCTCGCCACAAAATACACCAATCGAGATTTTACAAGCATGTAACATAGACTGACCCCAGTGCAATATCAAAACATAATGCTGCTGCTCGCTTGGCGGGCAGATTGATATTAGATTGATTTGATTTGGTGTTTGATGGGCTGTTTTTCTTCTGTTCATTCGTCAGGACTGGTGCCCGAGTTTCTATTGTCCTTTTGCCTCTTCTTGGGATGACCTGGATTTTTGGCTTCTTTTCAGTCATACCAGGATTTGGCATTGTGTTTCAGTATTTATTCGCCATCACCAACTCTTTGCAGGTGAATGTAGAGTTCAAAAATGTTATAATCAGTTCATCAATGTTTCTATAGCAATGATATAGACTCGACCAAGCCAAACAAGCTCTAGTGAATTAATTGGTTTGGATACCAATTTCATACAGTATTTCAAATTCTTTTTTATTTTAACTGAATCTTTCTCGATTTGAGACAGATGAGCAGTAAAGTAGCGCTTTATAATAAATAGGATGAATGGGTACTTTAGTGATTCAAAAGGTGTACACGGAGCCAAACTGATGAAATAAGTTTTAACTCGATGTGATGTCTATCAATACTTTAATACTTCTTAAGCATTAAATATTCAAAGTGTAGCCCAAAAGCTAGCGTGAAGCCTAATATGTGTTTTTTTGTCACTTAGGGCCTGATGGTGTTTGTGTTCCATTGTGTTGGAAACTCAGAGGTAATCATGACCATAGCAAAAAAAATGGCGGTCCTTTCCATGACTTTTACCCGGCGGGGGGGGGGTACTCTTGCCCATTTAGGGTAGGAATGTGCCGCTGAGCCCTCTGAACCCTGACCCTGTTCCAGAGTGAAATCGCTGAAATTCATACCCTGTTCCAGAGCAAGATCGTTGAAAATCATAACCTGTTCCGGTATTGCGAAGGTGGATACTCTGCTGTTCCAGAGAGGGGAGAGCGTGATTTCATATACCTTGTCCCAGAGCGAACGCGATTTTATATACCCTGTTCCAGAGTAGAATTGCTGAAAACCATACCCTGTTTGGCGGCGCGTACCCGTATAGCGAATATAGGGGAGTACCCCCCCCCCCCCCCCCCTCGGGACTTTTACTAATAAAGTTCTTCAGTGTAGCTTTGGTGGGAACATATTGAATAACCTTATGCACTTCTTTTCTATACAGGTCAGAAAAGAGTTTTTTCGCAAAACAGCTCAATGGAACTTAAGGAAGAGTTTCTCAAGCACGACTAACACCGTGACGACAAATAAAGTCGAACCGATCTCAATGGAATCTTATGATGCTAATCATAAGAAAGCCTAACAGCTCTATGTTTGGGTCGAGCCTTTTACATGGGCTCTTACCTATTTACCAGCCACTGCTTGTCAGTTGCCATATTAAAAACATTAAAATATATAAAACATTTTTTTATGTTTTAAGCTCGTGCATAAAACTAATTTGTAAAATCACAGGCTGCCCAGGCTGATATCCTGTAGCCTGTGAAACGGCGTAATGTTTGATTCCTGCCTAAATATGAATACTCCACATATTGGCACCGAGTTACCTAATTTATCTTATCTCTGTGATGCCATTGAAATGACAATGGTGTTCTTCTTAGTTATCATCCTGCTTATTCTAATGAACTAGTGATCGCGCTTTCTCGCGCGCGGCGCTTAAGTTATGGAACGATCCGGCTTTCTCTTTCCAAATTAGGAGTTCCAGTTCTATTTGATCTTTTAAATTTCATCTTAAGACATTTTTATTAAGGAAACTGGCTTTTTATTGATACTATTCTTATCGGTAAGCATATATTTACTTTTTACTTATATAAGTTACTTATTATGATTTACTTTATTGTCTGTAATACGCATTTGAGTACGCATGTAGAATGCCCAATACAAAATAAAGTTATTATTATTATTATTGTTATTATTATTATTATTATTATTATTATCATTAATAATGATAATAATGATAATAATAATAATAATAATAATAAAAATATTATTATCATTATTATTATTATATACAAGAAAAAACAAGCATGCATTTGGTTACTTTGACCTTAATTAACTTTAAATTTAAAATTTTCAACATGTTTGTTTGTACAAGCTTGTTTTTTTATTTTTTTAATGAAATGTGACGTCATTAATTACGTAGGGTGATGACGTCATCACACATATCAGAAAACGATCCATTTTATTAATTGGTTTTATCAGTATAAGTGTAAAACATCGTATGAAAAACCTTTAAAGATTAAATATTTTAATCCTTTCCCTAGCAACCTCGGCTGGTGAATAGCTAGAGGGCCCCTCTTCTTAAGATTATAATACGCGCAAATACATTGAGTAGGAAGTTGGATTTATAACGCCGGCATGCGTTAGTGCTTTTTCTGAAATAGGTGTCAGTGATGCATGAAACAAAACGTTAGTTAAAGAAATTTGCTTCCGCAACAATGATCTAAAACCAATTACAAAAATTCGAATTATAGATATTTCTTGTAGACTTTCAAGATATAATTCTTAGTTTCGTTAAGGTATTGAGTGACATCAAACACATTTAGTCTGCCGTCGGATGTTCGAAAACTAAAAACTGAATGCATAGTAGTTAAACGTGCGTGGGAATTGTATGTCTCTGGGAAAACGGAATGTTTGCTTAATTCACTGAAGTTTATTGATTCTTAATCAGTACTGCGTCATGACTGATGATGCAATGGCGGAAATATAGGAAATATGAATAATGAATTAGATAAATAAACAAGTGAAGTTATATTATTATTACTGTTATTATTATTATCGATTCGTACCCCAGAACCTGTAATTAACGACCCTTCTAGTTGTACTACGTCAATGCGAACCAACTTTATTGTTCCTAGTCAATTTCTCCACTCCAGACGTAACTATTCGTTTCCGCATGGACACCATTGTTCCTTGTTAACTTTAAAGAAGACATTAGGCAGTAGTTCCATTATGAAAAGAGAAGCCTATTTATTGGCGATATAAAGTGGTGCGATCCTTGGATAAGTCACAGTTTTCATGAATAAAACTGACATTAGTACAAGGCAAAAAGTTCACATCAATTTTGATTGGCTTGCATTGGTCTTCTTGGCTAATGTATTGATAATGATTAGGTTTTTATGTCTATAAATTGCAATATATTTCCGTGCATTTGAGATGAAGTTTTCTTTTGAAATACACAAAGCTGAGTTTTACGCTACAGGAAGCACTTGAACTCTCAACAGAAGTCTGTCTCACTGATAATCTAAAGCTTGGCCACAGGGTGTCCGGTTTTTTGAATGCCTCTTGTCACGCAACTACAACTGAACCATTTAAAATATGCATGCCTCCATGAAACTACTCTAGCGTACGAGCAACGTACTACTGCAGTACGTTATAACAGTCATGTCTGTACGCCGAATGCATCGCAGAGATCACAATACTAGAGTTGGGGATCACATAGAAGCCTCATTAGGTATCGACAGATCATTTCTAGGCCCCACTAATAAAAATCGACTGGCTGTGTCGACAGCAGCAAAAGATGCAAGGCTGGCTGAGCCAATTGATCAAGGTTCTAATCTTCACATGGCGATCAAGCTGTTGAAAGCAGAAAATTCCAACTTGGAAAAAATAATTATTTTACTCAAAGCGGAGAATCAGAAGGTTCATAAAAAGATGAGAGAACTGGAGTATCAGAACGACAGGTACAAAATCACACAGAATCAGCTAAAGAATGAATTAAAGCGTGAGCGGGATATGGTTAAGTATCTGCATGGTATATCTAAGAAACACGAGCGCACCATTCAGAAGAAGGATGCGGAATACAGACAATTAAAGCGGGAAGCTCGTGAGCACGATAGACCCCGCGAAAAAACTCCCGATTTACCTGAGAAATTAGATCGAAATAACACTACAACACCGCCTGATCTACCACCGAAGCAGGAGAATGCAAGTGAAAAGCCTAATGAAGTTCAAAACAGGCTAAACGATGATTATATTCAAACACTTATAAATGATCCACCTCATTCCGCATTAGATAATTCGTTTAAAGAAAAGGCAAGACCTCAGCCGCCTAAGCGATCTGATTCTTTTAATGTGAAGAGAAATGGCTCAAGGCCTTTTGTAATACAACGAGGCGAAAAATCCAAAGCAAATGCTTCTAACGCTTATAACTCAGATTCGGCTTTGACTGAAGCCTACTCGGATATCTCCAGTCTACCGAGGTCAAAATCAACTGATTCGATGGCAAAAAATAAAGAAGCAAAGGACAGAACGCTTAATAAAACGTCAGCTGAGGAAGACACGTCTGAATGGGATGATGTTAGTGATGTTCTTGGCTTTCTTAATGAAAAAGTAAATCAGTTTGAACGACTTTTGGTGGAAAGTGGTGGATCGACCTCTAACTCATCGTGTGAGACCATCGAACCAGGGAAATAAAATTATCTTTTATTCTTATAAGGAATCTTTTTGACGCTGTCAGTAATTTGAATCTATTTACTTCATAATTGAGATTATTATTAAAAATGTCTGTCTGGGATTGATGGACCTCCAACAAATGAAATTTCTATCAAGGAAAAGTTTTGTTTTGACGGGACCCAAAGAGTCTGAAATGTTGTCTTTCAAGGAAGAACAAACTTGATGACATGTACAATGCAAACTGATTATTGAGGTTTGTGTACATCTACATTAAGTGTTCAGTGACTACGTCAAATTCGATCAAGCGATGCTGCGGCTTTTATATGGATGGCTGTCATCCGACTGCTTGGCCTTCCACTCAACCGGTAAATTGTGCATATCAATTTGTACACCATCTAAGAAAAAAAATATATTGCTTTGTGTTCCGTAAGATACTTCAGAATAAAGAGGGATGACAAAGTATTTGCTTTATGATTTAGCGAAAGAATAAAGACCGGGGGTGATAATAGATATATAATCTGTTATTTCTTCGTTTCACGCTGCGAGCACAACATGAAAACTCGCATATCAGACATTTTTGAAACGACGGTGTCTTTGTCATCCTTGGCCTTTTATACTTTTTAAGAACCTTTCTTCGTTCGCATTTCGTGACTCAAATTTAGAGTTTTGTGATAACCACTGTGAACCAAACGACTATCTATTGTTAATAAGTAAAATTATGGTATTTACTTAGGAAAGATTTGTTCAACTTTTCTATTTTGCAGAACAGTCCCATCCATTATCTATTTACCACATACTTGTCGCCTCACCGCAAAACCAGTTTTAACGCAATCAAAATATAAATTATAAGGTTTTTTATAAACGTCTGCTATGTCTATAGATTTTGACCTTTGGTTTATTGGTTTAGACGCCTTGAGTGTCATTCGCAAGGGCCTTTAGGAAAACATTATTTATAACTGTGCATTGTCCAAGTGCCTCTTCAAGCTAATTTACTCTTATCATTCGATACAAAAAGATTGCCAAAAGGACAAAACTTTAGGCTGAATTAACACTATTAATCATGACGTTTTCTTAATCATAGCTAACCTCTTTTTTTATCTTTAGCCAGTCATTTGCATTATTTTATATTCGCTTTTCCTTGAGCACTTTTCTAAATGATATACATACTTTTTGTTCATAAATGTAAATTATTTGGTATTTATATGTTGCTTTTGTTTGTTTATTTTCTGTCAAAAGCGGGTTCTTGCTAAAATTATATTTCTAATTAAGCTGTGATTAAAACTGCCCAATTATTTGGCATATCCAGCTTATTTTGCAGGAATGTTGGAATAAACATTTTTTTTTGCTGTTTGTGATGTCGTCTTGGTAACTACTGAATCCAGGCGCAAAGTTCTTCAATATGGCTTTGGACAGTTTGCATATATCATTAAATCTAAATATAGACATACACCAATAATGCATCAATATTTACACCGCTTCTTGCATCTATAGAACATTTATTACCCAAAACCAAATTGTCGGTCGTTGTTTCACGCTTGAAGAAACTTAGTCAATATTTTTCTGTAAACAGATAGCCTTGGATGTCACATCTAAACAAAGACCAATTATAAATGATTTGCAAGATATCTTCTGTTGCTTTCCGACTCATTCTCGAACAGATATGACAGATAAACCATGCTTTTAATTGTCAGCTGTTTTGTAATTCAACCAGCTAGAAATGATTTTACGCACTTAGAAGTTGGCAGAAGGCAAAATATTGATGCAATTATGAACATCTTTACTTATCAAAGATAACCCGGGGCAAGAAGTAAGGCTGATCCATGATGAAACCAATTTAGCTAATGTCATTAAAAAACACATCGACATATAGTTAGTGACAAACCGGAAATGTTTAAGAAATGAAAGATTGTTGAGATGACGCAATCGATTGGACAAAGACAATCTTTCAGCAAGCACCACGAAGTTAGGAGTGTGTCAAATTGTAGATGGTGAGGCGTGGGTATACGGTCTTGGTTTTATTTTTCGCTTTTTTAATGCCACAAAAATATGTTATCATTTGATTCTCGTCTGCATTGACAGTAATTAATCAACAAAAACGTATAACTGTACCGTGGAATATACATTTCCATATGAGCGTAATAGCACAAAAGACACAACACTTTTAAATTTGAAAGACATGTTTCGACTTGTCACAAAGCCATCTTCAGTTAAGTGAAGCTAATTACAATTTACAAGGTTATACATTGGCCTAAATTGTAATTAGCTTAACTGAAGATGGCTTTGTGACAAGTCGAAACATGTCTTTCAAATTTAAAATTGTTGTGTTGTTTTTAAAAATGGAATATACATTCTTGATATAGCGGCTTTGTTTCTAGAATTATTCAAAATTTATAGTTGTTGCCTTTCATATTTTCACACCAGTTATCTCCTTTAGTCAATTGTTTGTGACTGTGTGAAAGACGTAAAACTTGATTAGGCTGGGAATGGAAAAAACCTATGGGGAACTGATACACAGGCTTTGAATTACGTCATTGGTGACAATTTTCGGGCGACTAAATCTTCGCTATTTCAAAAAAATCGCAAAATTTAAGACCACGAAAAAAGTTGTCGCGCGAAAATTAGTAATGCAAAAAAAGTTTCTATATTTAAAAAATATATATATATAGAAACTTTAAGATTGAAAGCCGATTTGCTTAAATTTTTTTGTTATGAGAACTAATGTTGCAAAAAGTGCAGTTATTGGCCATTGAAGAGCTGCTCATAGTTTTCCTTCCTGGCTTTTCCTACACCACCTCAACTGAATATGTCCTCAAAAAGCATTGTGGACAATTCCTATCAAGATCATAACCAGCCTGCTTTTCAACTGCTTTCAGTCGGTGGTTGAAGATGTCTACGAATTAACCACCCCAACTGACAGATAGTACCCTTGGCCCAAATCAAAACCTTTCAATGTGCCTGATGACTGGAAGCCTCAATTGATCAAATTGAAAAACATTCCTAACATTAGCTGCCCAATTATTGCGAGCATTAAATGTGAGATTAGGTTTATAAGCCCCTAGGAATTAAATCAGTTCCTGATGAAAGAAAGAAGAAAGAACTCGCTCATGCAAATTGTAGTCCAACTTTTTTTAGATTGGCTTTTAGCCGATTAAGATTAAAATTGTATTTCAGTGCATGGCTGAACGCTAATACGGCCATTGTTCTCTTACTATCTTCGAATAGCAACTTTTTCTTCCTTCATTCCTTTAAATTCCATCTCCCTCTCCTTTCAATTTACCAAAAACTTCTAATGCCTCACAGATTTTAAGTTAAGGCAGCCCATAGTTCGATTTAGAATCTAGAAGTCGGGCTTTTTGACACGAAGACCGAGGAGGCAATCGAACCTGAATTGGTGAGAGTCGGTGCATAAGCATGTGCAGCGCACGCCACCCCCACGCTTCCCTTCCCAAATCCATCCATCCGTCCACGCATCTACCTACCAAACAATATCAAGTTCGCACCCGCCTAACCCAGCAAAAATAGGTTTAAAAAGTATACAATAAAATTTACGTCTCATTACAAAATATTATGTCAATATCTTACAAATGCTGCAGGCATTTAGAAGAATTACATTTGGTTCTATGATTACCTTTGTGACGACATGTCTTTATGTTTCAGAAACATGATACTACGAGTTGTTCTGGACTCGACCTTTTATGTATCACGCCATAACTCTTTCCCAACTGAGCAGATTCCGACCAAGATAACTAAATCTCATGGGAGACTTAGACGCCAAAAGATTGCTTATAGAAAACTCGAAGCTTAAGATACAGCAAAATGAACTTTCTAGTGTACTAGGGGAAGAAAAAGAGATGGTTAAGTACCTACATGGGGTGATTAAAAATTATGAACAGTTACTACGATCCAACAGCAAGAGCAACTCGTCCTCGCCACCAGCTGTCGTGAAAATGTATCACGACACAGATCTTAAAACTGATCCAAAAAAAGCTCACGAAGGGGATATACACACGAAGATTGAATCTGCGCGTAAGAAGTATCAAATAATAACGACCCAGCATAGGAAAGGTGATGCCACGGGACGTTTGATGCTACCATCTGAACAACCCCGAAACAAAACTCCGTTATCTTTGCAGAGTTGTCTTGTGAGAGGAAGCGAAGAAGACAGTCAAGGATTTTCTCCATACCAAGGGGTCAATCGACCGCGTGTTTACAAAGAAAATGTTTCACGATCATCGGATGACTTACGTTTAGAAAATCTTGAGAATAGTTCGTCTTCTGATGATGATTTGGTTAAAGACAACCTTGCTTCTTTCTCTAGTGGTCATAACATTGGACATAATAATATTTTGAATCCAGTTCATTTCGAGGAAGGCTTAAGTGAAGGCCAACCCATGGGGTCCGTGGGTAATGCGCCATCGAATAAGAGATTTAACCACAAATACGATAAAGAAAGCCATTCAGGGAAGCATCAAGAACTCGAGGCCTTCGTTAACCCTACTTTATATCCAAATTGGTATTGTTGTTCCAAAACTGCTCATGACGAAATAGACAAGAAAGAAACTTCCTCAACTACTCGGCCCAGATCGAACTTCACCAAGACTACAACAACTTCGATAAACGATAATAGAGAGAGCGAACTAGCAGAAATGTTCCGAGAGCTCGATAAAATGGAGAGTAAATTGAACAGGTACGAAAATTTGGTTGCAAAAAGCGACAAACGTTTAACAAAAATAGAAAACAAATTGGAGTACCTCGAGAGTTTTGCTCTCGGCGAAGAGTCTGAGTGTCTTTGATATTAAGAAATGTTATCACATAAGCTAATGTTATTAGCTAGATATATAGATAGGATGTTTGATTCCAGCAGTAAATTTTAAAACTTATTATGGTTTACTGATACATCAGAGCTGATTAAATAGATTGTCCAATAGGGCATTTCTGAGGTCGTAGAAATTAATCAATTAATATCATTATATTAAGTAAAGTTATTATAGTGCACGTGTGCTTTTTACTGGGATACCTGTGGTATCACAGTCGTAAAATGCCTTTTTTTGTATTTTTTTTCTTCCGCGACAAAATGATTAACTGTTGCGCAATAGTTACCCAGGGGTCTTCAGGAACTTAGCCAAGAGACGTTTGCGGGTATCTGCTATAGGGTTCCAGTCTATAGTCCAATCAATAATCATGTACCAGATGTCAATCAATGTCACTATGTTGTCAAGTGATTATGAGTATGAGTATTTTGCATACTTTTGAAACGTGTTGCTAATTACGTATGCCAAAATCCGGAACCCGGGACTGGAATTGGATTTCCAGATTGAGTTATTCGATGAGTTTGATGAGTAAGGCATAAACGCTCTGCCTATAAACGGCTTTTAACACTGCTGTTCGAAATTTTGTAACTTATTTGTAGTTCTCCTTTAGATTCTCAGAGACTCTGATACTAGTAAACCGTCCCAACCAGGGTCTGGTTTATCATTACTTCGAGACGTCACGAAATACTTTATCAGTATTTTTAGAAACTCAACCAACTAAATCCTTCATGCATGTTGAAACAAGGTCCTCCAGGTCCTCCAGGTATCCCAGTCTACCCTGCCAGCAGAGTTTTGTTGAAATTTAAATTAAAATTGTGTGCGAAAACTTACGCTATAGCCTTCGATTCGTTGTTACTGCAACCTAATTAGGTCACATGCCAAACCTTTGCCATGGCCACATATACATTTTGATTCATATATAGCAATAAATACAAAGTTTCTTTATAAAATAACTGCTCTAAATCTCGCGTACTGATTGGTTGGGAGCGCGTGCTTTATGAGAGCACACAGCACACAGCACACACACGCACTTTCGGTTTTGTCATTCATGTAATTTGTATTTTATAAAAGAAATGAAAAAATTGCTTGCTTTGCTGTGTGGAGTTATAAAGCACTTGGGGATTGGCAGATCACTAGAGAAGTGTGAAGAAGCACTCCGCTACGCGTCGCGCTTCTCCTGACACTTCTCTCGTGTTCTGCCAACCTCCGCGTGCTTTATAACTGCACAAAGCAGCGTTTTCTATTTCTTCAATATAACTATGCAAATAATGGATGGTTTTATTTCTATCTATTTATTTTATTTTTTAGCAATTCTGAAGTAGACTTTAGAAGTTCACGAACGGTTGAGTATTCAAGATTCTTGGGGTGCAACAACATGACTCGAAATCCCTTGAGATATAAATAAAAATGACAATGACAATATCAATGACAATAACAGCCGCCATGTTGGTTGATCTATCCAGAGAAGCTAACTAGGAATACTTTGTCATCGGTCAACCAACATGGCGGCTATGACGTAACATGCTCACCAAGAATGAAAATATTATATAAAGTGCAGAATGACAGTAAGAAGGGAATGGGATATGATTGTATAGTTGTAGACTTTACATAATGTTTAAAGTTTTTAGTTAGTATGCCGTTAAAATCAAGAAGAGGAAGCCCGAATTTCCCTCCCATAAAACGTGTTTTGAGTCACGAACTACCAATAGATCACATCCAGAAAAGACCTTTACCATAGTTCCTTTCTTGGCTCCAGTCAGTTAACAGGCTTAGAGAATAGCTAGCATGTAACTGTTACACTTTATTCGCGGTTTCGAGCCCTATGGTCGACAAACAGGCGTGTCCTTTGCTGACTGAAAGCGAGTTCAAAATAAACTGTACACAAACACGAAAATGAAAACAAGAGCGGCCTGATCATGATTGAACATTGATAAAGACAAATTGATCAGCTGTTTGCACTGAGGTCTATTTTCTCCAGTGTTTTTGACCATGGCATGATCTTCATATCTTAGATCATTACAAACTATTTAGGGCTATTAAAGATCTCAAACACAAGTGACATTTATCTGATATATAAAAATATATATATGCGATGTATAAATGACAAATGAAGAATAGAACAGATGCTTATTATTGTATCCGATAAGTTTCCCAGTTTTTGAGATTAAAAAAAAAAACCTTAAATTTTTTAAAATGTATAATCCAATACCATACAGAGTTTTTTTGGTTTTGGTTTTATATTTATGTTAGATTCATTTTGTTGTTGTTGTTGTTGTTGTTGTTGTTGTTGTTGTTGTTGGAGCAATAACATTCCCTGTTCGCTTTAATAGTTTAAAAACTGACATCATCGCCGCCATGTTTTTTTGAACCCTATTTTCTAACCTTTTATAACTTTGTGTCTATTTAATAAACAAATAACAATCGAATAATTCGTTGCTGCATTTCGTTCTTAGGAATGATTAAGATAACCGTTCATTATATATACAACGATATTGACCTTAAAATATGTAACCTACCGCATTTACTTAAGGTTCATGAAGTTCTTCTTTTGATAACCTTTTTGGTTGTTTAATCTGATTTGCGTTCTATATAAAACAATGTCTATCATGATTTTACTCTATAATTAAATAATTAACTTTCAAGTATGTCTCTATCAGCCTTGACATTGAACACTTTTCCTCACAACTTTATTAACTTAATATTACACATTGCCTTGGGTGAGAATACCAAGCTATAAAAGATTATTCACGTTTGCACTTCTGTTCCTCATGAATAGCGTGATTATACTTTACTATCTATCGTTCAAATTAATCGGTAGATTCTTTGGGATCAGAGTTCTCATAACTTTGCTTTATTTTACCATTGTACATGTCATTTTGTTTATTGAATGGTAATTGAGGTAGGACAATGTACATTCACACCACTCCTCTTCACACCATATGGAGGAAATGACAAGGAAGCAGGACGGTTTATTTCAGAACTTGCATTAAAACTATCTAAGAAGAAACAGCTTGAGTACAACATATTAATTCATTGGCTCAGAGTAAAACTTTCCATAAATTTAATAAGGTCCGCAGTACTATATATACGAGGAACGAGAACTATTAAGAAATTAATTTATGACATAAACAATGCACAAACTGTAACTAGTTTTTATAGAATTGAATTAGATTATTATTAGATTTTTTTCTTTTTTTTCTTTTAGTCATACACATATATAACCCATCATTCGGGTGTCCAGTTTATTTTATTTTATTTTTTACTATCATATTATTCATTTTTTTAAATCAAATTTTTAAATTAATTTACGATTCAATATGCAGCTTATATAGTTTTTATAGATTGTAAATAAAGTTTTTCTTCATTAATATATTGAATAATAATTTATTAAATAGCTTGCATTAATGGACCTGTACACTTAACCCCATCTCGTACCGGCGCCGCTCTACATTAGAAATCTTATTAAGGTATCAGACGGCATCTGAAATTCAAAGTAGGGGGCAAAATAAACAATTAAAAAGAGACATTAAAAGTAGTTCTATTTGCTAGTTTATTTGTACATTATATACATTCTATTCATATATCACACGAACTACTATTAGTTTTCCTACTAGCAAGCCACGTGACTCGATTAAAGTTACATCGCTATAATAATCATTATTTTTCATTTTCTTGATACAATATGCATATAACAGATCTTTTCACCTTTAATGTAACGTTTTAATATCCATTTTATAATTAGACCATGTATTAACCCATCCCTTGTTTGAGATTTATCAATTTCATATATCTTTTCAGCGTTATCAGTTGACAAGAAGTGACCCGAAATGGAGGACAACTGAAAATGTCTTCTTATATTAATTTAAGCTTTTTTTAAAGGAAGCTTTAAGATTGAAGTAAGCTGTAATGGATTCTCTCAGAAATGATGTTTCTGAATCGACTACTTCGTCGATACGGCTGCCATCTTGCCAGGGTGCAAAACAAAACAAAGCTGACGGAAAATACATAGATTTTTGTGAGTTTTTCTTTTTCTTATGGGTAAAGGTGATAGATGTGCCACCTCAATACATCTTTTTTGTATTTTCTTGTGATGAGTCGTTCATGTCAATCGACATCAGCTCATTACTGTACGAAAGCTTTATTTGCCCCGTTGACGACCCATAGTGCATTACGATTCAATACGGCCGCCGAATCGTCAAAGTAGTCCACTGGCAAAGTGCCTTTTTGCACATTTTATCACGATTTTGTTTACACACTACAAAAATACACACTCCACGGAAAGCAATGCAAGGTAAAATAACCTACGGCGAAATGAAACGCCTTTTGAAACTTTTCCTTAAGGATTAAAGGTAAAAGATGCATAAAAGATGTAGATTTCTTACAGTAATGATAAAAGGGTAAATTTTACACCGTGAAAAGATGAAAAAACGTACTGACGTTTCGGACGTTAGTCCTTCGTCGGAGGTAAAAGAGCTTTTTCTTTAACTCCGACGAAGGACTAGCGTCCGAAACGTCAGTATGTTTTTTCATCTTTTTACGGTGTAAAATTTACCCTTTTATCATTACTGTTTCATTAGAAACACCGACGCAGCTCACTCTAGTTTTTAGCTAGTTATCTCTTCTAGATTTCTTACACGCTTCACACACGCTTTTTGTTAAGACTTTCTCTGAAATGAATCGTTCATTGCGGACTGGTCAAAAAATGGTCAGCAATTGACCAATCGGAACCAATAGGCAAACAGAATCGATTTCCACAACTGTTTATGTCTGTGTCATGTCATCCTGTAATCCCTTAATAATGTGGTTTCTATGAATTGAAATGAAATAATTCGTGCGACTTGATTTTTCCACCCCATTATTGTCCTTAAGATGCA